>NW_019390470.1:45517-49662 GCF_000671375.1 Centruroides sculpturatus
GTTCTCTCCTGTACAGGTGTGATACCACACATGCTACACAAAAGCCTGGGAACATTACAATTGAGTAGAAATACATACATCACACTACAGAAGGCCGCTATATTGAATACATGCCATATTGTTAGGAAATTCCTTAATACAGACACTGACACACACATTTAATTTTAGTTTTGTTTTGGTTGCTATGCCTTGACTCTGGTCCGGCATAGTACACAGCCACCGGTTTAAACCGAGTATTACCTACTAAACCCAACATAATAGTGTAAGATTAATTTTGCAACATATAACTTTAAATAATAATTTGAAAGAAACAATGACACAAAACAATTTATAACACATCAATTTATACAATTTCTATCACAGCACAAACATTACAGGAAAAGATATCAAAAGTCAATGTTGAGCACATTCTTCATTTAATATTTATATTTTAATCTCTAATTTATATAGTCAGAAACTACTTTATAAATGATTTTAATATCTTAAAACATTTAAATAAAATTATTACAAACATTTAATAAATAGATCACTTCTTGTAACCATGTGTTTTTGCAATCAGTAATAAGAAATGATCTATTTGTTGTCCCATCAGTACTTGTTTCCAACATGAGAGATGGGAAAAGGATCCATAATGTCCATTGCTGTTCTCTCAAATAAGTGTGTTACATGGTCATACACGATTGTATATATTGATTTAATCATAATTTAAGTATCTTTTCCTTTGTTTTTTGTTCCTTCTCACTTCTAGAACCTTCTATTCTTACTCTTTTCCCTTGGGTGGTGACAGGAGATTCATGGAACTACAGGAAACAAAGAGAGAAAAAGGACCTGAGGGCCTGAATGAGGAGGAGTAGAACATTCTTTCAAAGTGAAAGGACATAGAAGATGGTGCTCCATGTCTTCAAAAGCAGCTAGACTGGAGAAGCAGAACTAGCTTGACAAGGATCAGTAAACTTATCATAGTGTGAAAATCTGAAGAGGGGACAATTAAGTTAATCCCTTAATTAATTAATTAAAGTAATATTCCTATCCAATTCTAATACCCCACTGAGAAAAAAAGGGTGAACAAAAAGTCAAACAGGGAAAGGATGACAAAGTGGAAAAAACCCACACATATCCTATTTCTCACAATTTCATAACAGATAAAACCAATCAAATATCTCTCCAAGTTAATAATTATTACTAAGGTTGCAATACAAACCCTGACCTTAGTCACTACCACCATTAATTCTGTTTGTTTGACAGCTGTTATCAATTTTATGAGGCAAAATGAGTAACAATACCAGATGGAAAGAGGTAATAAATTTGTCAAAACGTTCGATTTCTGACAATTAACATAAACAACCCACCCAGACCTAAATCGAACTTGGACCACATTGCATCAGAACTCCTCCCAATAGTTCCCCTGTGAGACAAGTATAAAAAAGGATACCCGCACCTCGGGGCGATCGTCAAAAGGAAGCGTCTAGGAGGAAACTCTATTCAGACCTCTACCCTATCGAAGGACTGCTCGGGACTTGATCAGTATAGAAATAATTACTTAACACTGAGGTAAACTCTCTCTTTTAGAATAGTTTATAAGTTAGATTAATGTCAACTTCGCTAAATAGAGAAATTTAATGGAAGGACAGACCACTGGAAATGCACCGGCAGGACCAGTTGATGTTTACCTTTGTTGTTGGGTTGTTAAATGTTGCACTATTAAGGGATAATCAGGGAGTCTGTATCATACATTATGCTTCTGTATTCTTTTTGTAACAGTTTTGTGTTTATTAAATATGTTATTCTTATGCTTAAATATGTGTCATCCTTGAGTGCGGTCAACACCTTATCATGACCTTGCTAATCCTCCTACTCACTTACAACTTAAGCCATTCCATGACGCGAAACCAGTAAGAAGGGCCTGAGCTCATGGCTCGACCCCCTCAGTTCTCACAATAGTGATGATACAACAAGTTTCGAGTAGATAGAAGGATAAAAGGGAAGATGATGATGAGCCATCAGTCCGAGTGAGTTCCACATGCCTTCCACCGAAAGTGTGCAAAGTTCCACACATCCTGGGTATTTCATCTTTTCCTATAACCTATGTTACTATTTATCACTTTCCTTTTTTTGACTTCCCTTTTTCCTTAGTTTAAGTTAGTTTGTAAATACTAGTTATAGCGTTTCCTGTTACCAGTCTCCTGGTATATGTTGCAATGTGTGTATTCTTGTCATTTGTTCATCAATAATTTTGTTATCACTGTATTACCATCCTTTGCCATTGAGTTGGAATCCAAAAGAATCTGTATCTTTTCCACAAAAATAAATACTTTATTTAACTACATACTGTATGTGAGGTTCCAGAACAGATCAGAACTAAAATTTAATTTCAAGTTAATTAAAAGCAAAAATGTTACTGTCAAGTTGGACCAAAGGTTATGTTAGTTATTTAAGAGAGAGAGAGAGGGGAGGAAAAAAAAGCTGTAGTTGTCAAAACAAATGTGATGCAAAGATGCATGACTTAATGGATCAGATGGCATGTCAGTCTGGGAAGGTAGAACTCTGACACAAGCACTCATAAACAATCGATCTAGGTTAAAGATTTGGAAAAGGGGAAAGATTTGATAGATAGAAAAACATCATGTATGATCATTAAAGTTCCAAAACAACAGAAAACAGAAACAATGGACTAAATTATGAGTGCAAGGCTTATAGTTCTATCAACAATCTCTGATCAGAGTCGAAGAAAAGGTATCAGATAGATGCCTCGAATCGGATTGTTCTCGTGACCCAATCAGGTCGTGGTTTTCACCTAGAGACAAAGGAGAGACCAATTGAGAAGTGAGGAATGGGACGTGGGCCAATCAGAAAAACTATAAAAATTGGTAATTCAAGATCAAACAGAGTGTCACCCTCTGGATTACAATCACTTAATTCATATAACATCAAAATCTTGCCGTGTGTCTTCCATCTTCCATCAGACCAAACATCACACCTCCATCAGGCGCTCATCAACGCCAAAGCCGAAGACCAATGAACTCTTCTTACCTGCCCTGTGGCTGCACACGTCGTACAAGTGCAACATCCAACCAGAGATACCTCAAAACACCAAGATCTTTGTACTTGTCATATATATAAGCATCCTTCGGTCTCAATAAATGGTTTTCTTTGTAAAATACTTGTCATCACTGTTTCTGCCACCACCACCCACATGTAGATGACCCTAGCCTTCCAGACATGGGATTAACTGATTTCCCCCTAAAAGTCAGCAAACTTACATATGCATAGTTATTTGTTTGGTACATTCTCCTTTGTCGGTTAATGATTATTTCGATGCAACTTCACAGTTAATCTTGGAAATAGCAGTAGTTCTGTTTGACTTTACTTACCTTTTCTTTATTGAACTGTAAGATTCTATAACAGTGTTTCCTTCTGCCATCAAGTAGGTTATGCCTACTACTCAAGTTTTTGGGGATTTTTCTGGATCAATAGTAAATGTTTATTTCTATTTTCGTTTTTAATTACTTTATTTATCAATGCATCTAATAATTTTTAGGGTAATCATTAAACATAAATATTTTTACTATTTGTTGTATTTCTTTTTCCTGGTTTTATATTTTACTAGTTCTACTTTTAATTTTATCTATATACATTTTAAATATATTATACTTTATATTTATTGTTCTATGGTATTTTTTTATGTTAGTTTTGTTTCTGTGAACACCGTAATCAGTTCTGAGTACATGATTATCTATATCCCATTGTGGTGAGTGGGTGTTTTTGCAATCAGTAATAAGAAATGATCTATTTGTTGTCCCATCAGTACTTGTTTCCAACATGAGAGATGGGAAAAGGATCCATAATGTCCATTGCTGTTCTCTCAAATAAGTGTGTTACATGGTCATACACGATTGTATATATTGATTTAATCATAATTTAAGTATCTTTTCCTTTGTTTTTTGTTCCTTCTCACTTCTAGAACCTTCTATTCTTACTCTTTTCCCTTGGGTGGTGACAGGAGATTCATGGAACTACAGGAAACAAAGAGAGAAAAAGGACCTGAGGGCATGAATGAGGAGGAGTAGAACATTCTTTCAAAGTGAAAGGACATAGAAGATGGTGCTCCATGTCTTCAAAAGCAGCTAGACTGGAGAAGCAGAACT
>NW_019390471.1:0-3126 GCF_000671375.1 Centruroides sculpturatus
TACAAAAAATTATTTTCTTCTTATTTTTTTTATTTTATTTTTTTAAAAAATTTTTTTTTTTTTTTTTTTTTTTTTAAACACTTTTACCTATTGAAACTTAATAATTCTTGTAACAATATGTTTCAATTTTCATAATTAATACAATCTGAACAGTAACCTTTTAAATACAGCCAGGTAGTTGTAATTTTATATTAGTTAATTTTCAATGTTATTTCCCCATGTTTCACTTTTTTTGGACCACAGGTATAGTTCCTACCAGAGTAAAAAAACATGAATGTAGAATGCACAATGTAGTGTGTAAGGATAGTGAAAACATTTAGAGGGGGCCTCAAAATTGAATTGCACCTGGGGCCTCTCAAGTGCTAAATCTGCCACTGGACACTGGGCTTTTTCTAGGTTTCAACACTGTTGATCTATGACAATTGTTGAAAACTCATATTTGACAATACAACTTTGTAGATTAAAAAAAAAAAACTTTATAAAATAAATCACAGGCTAACAGTTTGTAATATATAATTGATTTTTTACACTTAATTATGTAGTTTTTTAAATAATTACTATTACATGCCCCTCTCTCTCTTTTATATTATCAGATAAAAAAATAAAACAGTTCGTCACAAGTATTAATGTATTTTATCAAAAGCTTGGTAAGGGCTTGAGAGTAGAGCTGACCTCTTTTGTACCTTTGCTTTTGGAACAATTGAAATACCTAATGTTTCTTCGCTAATAAATAGCAGTCTTAATAATTTTATTTTTGTTAGTAAAAATAATAGAATTTAATTAATTTATAGGGATAAACCACTATGGGGTCTTTACATTTTCTTTGGGCCTGAGAAAAATTTCCAGCTTCCCCTCTTTACAATCCTGAATATTTCACAGTATAAACATTATCCAAAGTTCTTGTTTAATTAATTTAATTACTATATGATATTTATTTGCATATGGGTTACATAAATTATTTATAATAATATAAATTAATCATATTCAGACTTTCTTTGCTTTTTAATCTGTGAGATTCAAAAGCAAATATTTTTAGAATACTATATATGGAAATCCAAAAATAATTATTTCAGAAAACTGTATTACAAAAAGACTTATTTGAGACTCTGAAAAAATTGATAAAAACAGGGTCAATGAAAACTCATCTGACATGAGTAAAGTGCCATATTTTACAGTATATAAGATAAAAAAATCCTGCATCTGAGATGTAAAGTTCTCCTACAGAGTAATAAATTCTCTAAAGTATAGTGTAACCTAACCTAGCCTAACTCTTGAATAGAAATGTTATTGTTTATTTAATTAAACATATTATTATTATTAATTTTGTTCATTTAAAAACAATTATTGTAAATATTAGTTAGATAATATAAGACAATTATCAATAAATTCTTTGTCATATGCATCCAACTCTTCAAAGTTAAGCAGTAACCTTTTCTGAACACTTATATTACAGAAAGTTAGATAAGTGTTGAGAAAAGGTTATTGCTTCACTTTGAAGAGTTGGATGCATACTTTGCTACAATAAAACCTTGCTAAAAGTCAAACTGCATTAACTTGAAACTGTTTACAGGTCCTAAGCACAATATAAGGTTTTCCATATAATAAGATCTCATTAAGTCAAAATTGTTGATACTTTTAACTCAAATATATTTTCCTGTGTATCTACTATCCTTTCTGTTCCATGATATTCATTCTCTTTTATATTCTATGTAAATACAGACAATTAAGATAAATACCATGGCTCCATGCCAAAAACCAACACCATGTCATTACGAGTTCAACATCCTTTTACTGATACATTATTTTACTGATACTTTGATTAGGACACAAGAGGTGCCTTGATAACACCCTCAAAACTATCATAAACTGTATACAATTTTGTAATCATGCTATGAACAGCATTCTTGAGAGACAATTAAGGCCACAGAAAAATTTGAGTAAATTACACATTACACTTGTTAACTTGAAGTAGGGGTTTTTTTACCATTAAACTTCNACCAGATATGAAAAGCTTAGTGGCAGGAGGCTCCAATTAACTATATATGAACTTCCGATACAAACCTGAAGTCATGTTCTTTCACTTTAAACATTTTCCTCTGAAAGGACCAGCATGACTTTGTTGCTAACAGGAAATGCATGATGTACAGAGGCAAGAAACTACTAATTTGAGGTGGGAAGTATATATTTTAAATTAAATATATTTAAAAAATATGATTAAAAATTGCAGTCTGGCATTATGATGCCAGGCACAATAAATTTTTGCTCGTTATATTTTGAATTATTTTTAGTTGCCATTTATGCAGTGTGTTTTTACATAACAGGCCAATTTTGTTTTGCTACCTTTTTTTGTATTAACACAGTTGTGATTTGACTGTTGTGTAGTTCAGCCACTAACAATTCATGATTTTTTTTTTGTGTGTGTGTAAATGATATGCCTTTAAAGTTCACAATATAGCATGTAATCAAAAATGTTTAAACTCAGTATATATTGGAAGATTTACCAAAAACTGGAAGACCTTGTATAACATGTATGCCACAAAACATTCTTGCTGTAAGACAATGCTGGCAATAGAGCAAGAATCTCAATTTGACATTAGGCACATGAATCATGTAATGCTGCAAAACATTTTTTGCCTGAAGCAATATTTACCATATTTTAAGGCTTTTAAGATACAACTTTTGTCTAAAATATTACCCTGCATCTTATATGTGAAGTTGCCATCTCCTGTAGGCTAATGAATACTCCAAACAGCCTTCATTAGGCTACAGATAACTACCCTGCCCAACTCTTGAATAAAAATGTTATTATTTAATTAAATATATTACTGATCTTGCTGTTGTTTGCTAAAGCTAAGCAGCTTTTTCATGTATTCATGTAGAATATTTTAATGTTAAATTTTAATTATAAATGATTACTTATAAACAGTATTTTCTCCCGAACAAAGTGTATGTTCTAGTTTTACTCTTTTTTTTTTTTTAAATCAGAATACAGTAAAAAATTTGAGAGGTGAGAGCCAAAGTTGTGGGATGACTTTTAAACACACTAAATACTTTTTCCTAAACATTATGCACTGAAATGGGGGTGTGTCTTATATGCTGTGAAATATAATTATTATTTTTTGTAAG
>NW_019390472.1:0-3148 GCF_000671375.1 Centruroides sculpturatus
GCGCACCATACCCCAGCCCAGTCCGCTATCAGCTCTAACCTTGACGTACTGTGCATTGTCATCAATGCGTCATCATTTATTTAATAATTTTGGGATAACTTTCGCGGACCACTTCGGATGCTTTCAGGGACCACCAGTGGTCCACGGACCACAGGTTAAGAACCACTCAATTAGATAGATGAAATCTGAGACCAGGGGCTGTATTCTGGTCACTGTCTCTGGTCTCTCGTCTCTCACAAGCCAGTTGCTGGTTGGCTAATTATTTGGATTAGCCAATCAGCGACAGGCTTGCGAGAGATGAGAGACCTGAGATAGTGATCAAAATACGGCCCCAGATATGGAAACCCTAGGGACAGGAGGCTCCAATTAACTATATATGAACTTCTGGTTTGCACCAGAAGTCACATTGTTTCAATTCAAAAGTTTTTCCCTGAAAGCAGTTAATAGATGATCAGCATGGCTCTATTGTTAAAGGAAAAGTGATGTACAGGGGCAAGATAATACTAATTTGAAGTGGAGAGCATATATTTTAAGTGAAATTAATTTAAAATATGATTAAAAATTGCAGCTTGGCATTGTGACGATCTTATATAAATAACCTTTATTAACTGGAGAAACAATAGACTCCAGTTTGGATATTTTAAGTAAGACTATTTTGATCATCTCACAATAAATAATCGCTCATTGAAACAATAGATTTTTGCAAAAAATGTCCAAAATAATTAAATTCCAAACAGATTTCTTCCATAAAAATAAAAAAAAATCCTCTCTCCATTGACATTGTACAATGGCTGAATGATCTTGAATGGACATTCTATAAATCAACAATATATAATTTGTGAAAACGAAACTGCCACTTAGGTATGGAAACTTATAAACATGTAATATGATGGAAGATTTTGGATTAAACAATATTTTTGCAGGTCACTGGACCAGATAATGACTTTGAATTTCATTGTATGGATATTTCAAATTATCTGAACTAAAATATATACATAATCCTGTTCTCTTGGCTGGGGACTAGATTTTACTATATAACAGACGTGGGCAAATGTGGCTTCGAGAGCCACATGTGGCTCTTGCTGAAAGTGTTAATTTCTGCTTTTTATTATTATTTTTACAATTATATTTCCATAATTTTGTGAAAATATGTTTATTAAAAAATTCAATATTTGTTTTATAATATATTTATATTGTATAATAAAATTGTGGTACAGAACTGCAGTACAGAATAAAAAAGTACAGAATTGTGGCTTCCATGCATTTTGCAAAACCTACATTTTGGCTCCCACTGAACTCTTGCTTGCCCATCCCTGCTATATAATGTACAGTACATTGAGTAATTTATAATTAATAGATGAAAAAGTTAAATGAAGTAAAATTTGTAATCTTTATTTTTTTTTTAATTACTCAAATAAAATATTTGACCTATGATTTGGAGTTAGATTTTTAATTCAATTTTGACCTACCTCTGGAAAAAGGTTTGCCATCACTATTCTAGAACCATTTTGTTATATTTTATATATACTGTATTATATATTGTTATTGTTATAATTATCAGACTTTTCATAAACATTTTTCAAGTTCTTTAATTGAAATTTAACATCCCAGAATGCATTTTGGTTTTTTTAATAGCTCTCCTCAGCCAGGTTACAAAGACACTTCAACAATATAGTATTATAATTAAATACACATAAAGGAAATCAATAAAATACAATACCCTAATAAACCAACACTTGTGATTTGATGGTGTGTGATAAATCTGATAATTATAACAATAAGGCCAGCAGCAGGCTCTTATGGTTATTTACTATTTACANATAAAGAAAACGGACATAATAGATACCAATGAATGTATTATGTCTGTATGACTTTGAATTTCGTTGTATGCATATTTCAAATTATTTTAAAATCTATTGATCTTAGTTAAAATTCTTGGAGAAGTGAGATCACAATAACTTTTTCTCTGTATTATTGTAATGTGATTAAAATTTCTGGTGGCAGGGCTAGACTCAAATTTTTGGAACTCTGATTGGCTTGTTTGTTGTTTCATGAAGTCATGTTTGAATACCTAGCATAAGTTCTTGGGAACATTGAGAACTTTTTGCATTTGAATAACACCATCTTTAATTGGAATCACTTTTGATTAATTTGGATTAAGCCTAATAATAATATTTCTTTACATATGGAAAAGTGATTTTATTATAAAAAGTGAATGTACAGGGTTCCTACGCACCTGGAAAGTCAGGGAAAATCAGGGAAAGTCAGGGAATTCAAAACAAAAATTTGAGTAGGAACCCTGAATGTAATTGGATGATATGTATCCGTATAGTTCAAAGATCAAAAAGGAAAAAATTACTAAAACCTACCAAAAGGGAAAATATAATTTAGTACTGTGCACTTCAGGTTTACACGGATTACTGTGTGTGTGTTTTACACATTTATACAGTATAACTTTGTCTATCTAAAGATGCAGAACCACTATGGATTGAAGCTAAAATTATATTACTGAAAGGAAAAACATAAATAGAAAAAGAATTAAAAATAGTGAAAGAAGAAAATTTCATCTATATATGCTGTATATTAAAATCAATGTTTGGTCACTGCCACACACAGTAATGCAAATTTAAAAGTTAATTTGATTTAAATTGGAAAATTGATTTGATTTTAATTAATTTTCATTTTAATTTTAGTTTTGGTGTAAAGGTCAGAGTTTTAATAATTATTTTATTGGGCTGCAATTTGAAAACATTGTAGATCTATAATAATATAAATTAACCTATTAATTTCTACTGTCAGTCCCTCCTTAATCTTGAGAACTAAGTTAGATAGATGAAAGTCGAGACCAGATATGGAAAGCTTAAGGGCAGGATGCCCCAATTAACTATATATAAACTTCCAGTTTGCAATAGAAGTCATGTTATTTTAATTCAAAAATTTTTCCTTGAAAGGAGTTTTATAAATGACTGGCATGACTGTTGCTAACAGGGAAAGTATTGTGTACAAGGGCAAGACACTACTAATTTGAGATGGAGAGCATATATTTTAAATTAAATTAAATACAGTAGAACCTCCATTATCCGGACCTCCATTATACGGATTTTCGATTATCCGGATTGTTCAAAATAAACAAAAATTTTACGAATTT
>NW_019390473.1:0-3453 GCF_000671375.1 Centruroides sculpturatus
AGTACAGTATTTTCTGAGGAAACACTCATACTTATTTTTTTTTAACCCCATTCCCGATAACCCGGCATTTTCACAAACTCGGCCACCCTTTGGTCCACATTAGGCTGAGTTTTCGAGACTCTACTGTATTAAGGAATTATATTCCTCTTATAATGTAATAAGTAAAAGAGAATTTATCAGAATAAAAATATTTATTTATTTTGATATGTGATTCTTAATCAAATAAATTTAATAAAATAATAGCCTCTACTTACTGTAACTATAGATAATGTTATCAGTAGTTTAATGTTATCAAAATTAGCTGATTCTTAAATGTTAGTTAAAACACACTTGTAAAATTCATATCACAATAGGTCTTAACCAATGCATTAAACATAAAACAGTAATCAAATAACAATTTTAAATGCTCACAGTGCAAGTTTAAATCATTAGAATTTCTTTTTTCAATTTTACACTAACTGTTATTAAAGGCAGTAACATCAAATGATAATGGATAAATAAAATGTTAATTAATAATAAAAATGATAAAAAAATTAAATTATCTGAAGAATCTTATTTACAAATGCTTTCAAAATAAACAGTTATACTAAACCTATCAAAATTGAGTGTAATATGGAAATATGATAGAGCACTTTATGATATGTTCATGATTCATTATTTAGCATTTTTCTTTTCCAAATTTTAAATTTCCTTTTTAATACTTAATAATTTATGAATTTACTTATTTAATATGTTTTGTTTTAAAAACTTTTTAAAATACCTATGTTTTTACTTAAATATTTAATATTAAAAAAAATAAGAATATGTAAAAATATGTAAATTTATTTTTCACTATACCTTTAATTTCTTTTTGATAAATTTAGAAACAACATAAATTAAATGTATTTAAATTTGAAATAACAATATATATAATGATAAAATATTATTAAAATTATAAAATATAAAAATCAATAATGCAACAGTTAATTTATTAATAAGCTTTTCAATTCATAAAGAAATAAATTATAGTCTTATTTTAAAAACTTTGGGTTATATTTTCTAATCTTTCTGAATATGAAAGTAAAGGTATCTATGAATGAGATAAATTATCAACTGTTAATTGGAAATACACCTAACCTTTGATTTACTTGGCACTGAAACTGCATGGTTTTAGTTTAACATTGTCAGAAAAACGTGACAATTTCATTTTCATGATAAGAGTTTCAGTTTAACATGATATTTTAAAACATTCTTTACTGAATTTTAAAATAAAATACAAATGCTCAAAATTGCTTCATGCAATGCCAAATAGTTTAAGAAAATACTGTTTTCATTTATAAAATGAATGTTTAGGGATAAGCTAACTATTATGATGTTGCAATTGTTTCACTGCTACTTTCAACTTGGTTTTCCATTTTGTATTATATCATAACTTTGTACCATATGTACCAAACTTAACTCAATATCAGAAAATTTATAAAGAATTAATGAATTTAAAGAATAAATAACAAGTTTTAATAATAGATTTTATTCAGAAAAGATTAACAGCAGCTTCAGTAAGCTAATTAGAAAAAATTGGAATCAAAGAAGTTAATAAAGAGACAGTCTAGTCCCTTTTTCTAGTTGAAAATCTCATTTCTTTATCAACAAGCAAAGATGATAGATTTTTAAATTTTATTTTTATTCATTTTGTAATGGTTAATTAAAAAAAATGGAACTTTGAAATCTAGTTCTTCACTTCCAATATAAATAGTTTCAATTTACGTGGTTTTGATTTTACACAGAACTAATCTACTATGCAAATCAACGATTAAATATATTTTCTTAAATCTCATCTTGAATTATTTATGTGAAATACTGTAAGGAAACTTCAGATTCCATTCTCAGAAAGAATGGAATCTGAAGTTTCCTTACAGTATTTCACATAAATAATTCAAGATGAGATTTAAGGAAATATATCTGAAAATAAATTAGGTCTCTTAATTAATACAGTAGTCTCTCGAAAACTCGGCACTCGATAACCCGGCAGTCTGGATAACTCGGCCACACCCTGGNTTTTAATGAAAATATAAGAATTAGCAACCAGTAAAATTTGTTCTATTTCCTGATTGTCAAACTTTAATATTTCTCTTTACGTATTCAAAAATACTTTGTATAAATATATGTTTAGAACAGAATTTACAAATTAAAATGTACAAATAAGAAAATAAGCATTACAGGCTAAAACTACAGAAATAATGATTTACACCAATGAATTAATATTTAACAGCAGCCACTTCCTTGACCTGACCCTTGGCTATTAACTGGAAGAGGACGATTTGTAGGAGAGTGTTGAGTACCAATTTTAATACCATTAGCCTGGGAGAAAAAAATTCATAAATATCAAGTTCATATGTACCAAAAATGCATATAGTATACTATTAGTATACCATTTTATATAATATTAAATGAAGACTCAATTACTGGTTTCATTAAGGCTGTTTTTTTTTTTTTGTTAAATCAGTAATTGAATCTTCACTTAACAGTATGAATTCAAATAATCAACTATAATAAAAATGTTCAAAAATAATATTAAAAAATATCCCATTCATTATAATAAATAACATAATAAAAGACTTATATCAATGTGTTTACTATTTCACAAATTATTGATTTAAATTTTTTAATTAAAATGTATTAGAAAATTTAAGAAATATGTTTTGATATATATATATGTGTGTGTGTGATATGTAACATCACACCATGTTTAATATTTCTTTAGAAATGTAAAATGTTTAATAATTTTGGTACAAACTATGACTTCATTCATTTTCAGACTTTTGTTTTTTGCATATAAAAACAAATGTTATCTGTTATTCATTACTATATGAAAAGTAAATTTTAATGAAACAACATAATAAATAAACCTAAAATTTATATTTCTGGGCATCAACATTAATTTCTTACTTTCATTAATTATTGTAAAAATTAAAATGAAAATAAATAAGCATTTTATAAATTTATTATGAAAAAATTTTAGATTTATTTAGGTGCTAAAAATAAATTTATATCATTTTTAATTTTGAAATTTGACAATTTTTCTTAGTTTTAACAAACAATTTTTAAAATAGTTGAATAATCCTATCTGATTTTTATCTAATCAAGGAAAATTCTGTGTATCTGCTCTATATTTGTAAACAAAAGCAATATTGATTGAAAACAAAGAATTTGCAAAAGATAAAAGAACTATATTCATTATCTAGTGGAAATGTAATAAAACTATAGTGGCAAAATTTAATTTATTAAATAATTTTGAATTCTAATTACAGGTATACCTCGCCTTACATTGGTAATTGGTTCCAGGAGAATGACTTAAGTCGAATTTATTTGTCTCCAAATCTACTTGTTACTAGGCTAAACCATAAATTGCCAATTCCGGTTCTGTATTTTATTTATTAATGCATTTTTAATAATGTATGGTTAATAAGGATCTAT
>NW_019390474.1:0-3177 GCF_000671375.1 Centruroides sculpturatus
AATGTTATTATTATTATAAATAGTGGGCCTTAATACAGGTTGGTAAGTCTGTTAACTGCTTTTTAAATTTCATATACACTTTTAAATACGAATAGTTAACTGAGTTTACTGTAACGTGTTTTTCTTGTACACGGCCCCCCTATAACACTGTTGATAATTCCGTTTTATACGAATTCCATGTTGTACGAGTCACTTAGATTTTACAAATACGTGAGCCGTTCACAGCCTGGCACACGTATTTGTAAAATCTAAGTGACTCGTACAATATGGAATTCATATAAAACGGGATTATCAACAGTGTTATAGGGGGGTCGACTTATAAAATATTGTAGTATCAAGTGACGCTTTTACATTTCGCTCTTCCATAGATCTAGCTTGAGTCACGCATCAAGATTAGTCTTCGTCTATGTGTTTGTTAGACTAATTATTACCAATAGAAACCGTCCTGAATCGAATCGGATTCTTTTGATTTTACATCCACGTATAATCATGTGCAAAAAAATATCAATTGGAAAAATTTGGAAGACTCGATGTCTGCTAAATCACGGATCCACATATCCTTATTAAACGATTCCCATCACGCAAATGACGTAAATTTGTCGTCCATTATATGATAAGCCACGCTTATTCTGGATCACGTGACAAAATTTTGTTACACTGTGGGAGTGCTCGCTAAGTTTATTAAACAAGCCTCTTGTCACGAAACTAAACAATCTCTAAAAGCGACATCTATCGATAAAGAGATTATACCTCCATTAATAATCTTCACCACCCTAATTCGGTTATTTACATTAATACCTTCCACATGGACGTAATTTCTAAATTTATTTATTTATCTTTAGATAAACGAACTAAAAATATTAACAAAACGAATAACGATTACGAAACGTTGTTAATAATTTGTTCTAGAACTAATATTTAAATATTTTTGTAATATGAGAAAGTAGATGAATTACAAAAGCTTTATTTTCAGATTAGGGTCGAATAGATTTTTAAGTTATTGAACTTATTTTTTAAATATTACGTGATATTTAAAATTATTAATAACGTATTAAAAAAATATATATTATTGCAGGTAAATGGGTCAGAAATTTGTACCTATGTAATAAAATAATTGTCATTTCAAAATTGCTTAATATAAAATCAATAATGTGTCACGGCCTACAATTGCTTATCGCCATCTGTTAGCAAAAAATATGTATATTTGGAAATTTTACACTATAAATATATAGTAACTTATATATATTTTTATTAAACACGTATATATTTTATTTTAAATAAAAATATAAAATTCTTCCTGTATAAAATGAAGATAAATTCATTATTTTTCTATTAATTGATTAATTTCGAAAAGTTGTAAACGGTAAATTAGTTTAGGATCAGAATCGGTTGAAAGTTAATCTTCAGGGAAATTAAGTTGCAAATTTTAGTTTAGAAACACAAAATTAAACTAATTGATTCTTCTAATTTACAGCAGAAAAATTAGGTGTAGATTATACAGTATTTTAAATATACTTAATATATAAAAAAAAAAATAGTTTTGTGGAGGCGCCGGGTATCGATCCCGGTACCTCTCGCATGCTAAGCGAGCGCTCTACCATCTGAGCTACGCCCCCTACGAAGAAACGTTTCTCTTATAAGCTATTATATAAATTTCTATATCANGTAGAAAAAATAATTTTACAGAGTTAAAAACACTCAAAACTGTATGTTTATTATAATCTTTTTAATATATTTTATCCTTGAAAATTTTCTCATAATAATTTAGTTTAAGATTAATTACACAATTTTTCGTATTAAAAAAATAATCAGTTTTTTAATAAAAGAGAAACATTTTTACTAGAATTAATGAATATTATAATAATAATTAATGTCACAAAACAATTTACAATACACGAAAGAAAATTAATGTTACGTTAAATTTCGTTTAAATTCATTCAAAACAATTTTTTAACGTCAGAAAATTTAAATAATCATTAATTTAAATTCTGGAATACTGTATATAATTTCAAATATTAACAATCAATATCGATATTATTGCAATTGGGGAATTTGCCCAGCTTCTGGGATAAGCTTGAAATTCATAAAACTATTTACAAAGTATTCAATAATAGGCTATAACTTTTTGCAACGACATTTTTCATGTCTTTCCCAACATTTTAATTACAAAATTACGTTATAAATGCCTACTTTTTAAGTCTAAAATTAATGATTTTTATTCTTAATAAAGGAAGATAAGAAGGAACTTTATATAATCGATATCAAAATTTTCAAATAAAGTATTAAAACGGTACTGTACTACTATGTAGTTTTAATACTTTCATGCAAAACAGTTTTAAAAATTCGGTTTGTAATTTCACTATTGTAATTTCTCTTACAAAAGTTTTCATATTCAAATATCTAATTTTGATTATTGACAAAGAGATAAAATATATGAAGCAATACTGTGTTTAACAAGTTAAATAAAATCATTGAATAATTATAAAATATTTAAGGAAAATAAATATTTATTCTGTTGTTTATTAACTTCTAAAATAAATCTAGACTAATATCTACATAGCACGTGGTCATAGCACGTGGTCAACAAGTGTAACACAGAGGGAGAGCACACACGTGCTAGTACACAAAGTCACCGTACAAAGGAAGAAGATGTCATCTCTATAAGAACAAAGGGTTAATTTTTTTTTTTTTTTAAATTGTCAATCAAAAATATTACAGAATAATTTAAGTTGAGAAATTAAAATACATATTTTGAATTACGTAAATTATGAATTTCACATAATTATTAAATTGCATATATATTTTTTAGCACTTTATAATAAAAACGATTATCTGGTAACATCCCTAAGGGTAAAATTACAATGACAATATGATAGCATACTTTTAAAAATTCATAATTTAAATTTAGATTAATATTAAATTAAAACTATGCAAAAAAGAAAGTAAACCCAATACAGTTATCTCCCGAAAGTCCCTTTACGAAAGCTCGCTTTACCCAACTTCGCTTTTACAAAAGACCTACATAAATATAGGTAGGCCTATAGGTCTTTCTATGAAAAAAATCCAACAACGAGTTGCCTAACTATCCAGGCAATATTTGACGGTGCCATCTATTATAATATTTTATTTAAAAAACTTTTTATATATGTTCGATCCTACTGGAGATACACATAAATC
>NW_019390475.1:0-3110 GCF_000671375.1 Centruroides sculpturatus
TTTTTTTTAATTGCATTAAAGGAAGGTTTTTAGATACGAATTTGAAGTTAAATATGTCTAAAAATAAGTATTTTAGTACAATTTAATTCAATGATATTCCAAAGAGGGCGCTACCATCCCATTGAGGATTGTAGAAGACTCAAGAGGGCGCTGCAAAGCAGGGGCGCCTTGAAGCGCCCTCTTGGGACAGTAGGGATGTTGGAAGACAAGAGGTGTCTATTCGGAGAAAGAGCTTACACGGTTAGCATCTCCATATAAACCGAAAGAAGAAGAAGAAGAGGGGGAGGAGGAGGAGGAAGACAAGAGATGAAAAAAAATGTATACAGACGGGGTGGCAATTCTGAACAGTTTTAGGGCGGTTTAAACGATAACGGCAGTAAAATGATAGTGATTCTGATATAACGATGTTCATAACCCATCAGGCAATGTAAGGAATTCACCCATTGGCTAGATGCACAATAGCTTGATTTTTTCATCTGGAAAATTCGGTATCGAATCCTTAAGCCCATTTCTCAAAGTTTTTCTAAGGTTAGTCGATTCCATTCTTCACGGATTTAATCGATTCCATTGATATATATGGCAGGTTAATAATGGGCATTTCACCATCACACAGACGTTGGAATCTTTTAAAGTATTAAATATTATAAAACTACTAACTAATACATATAAAATCTCAAAATTTAAGTAAGGAATTTATGAAAAATTAAGTGGCTAATTACTAGAACAAGATTAAATTAAAGTTAAATTTTAATCCTTAGGATTAGTCGATAGGTTTAACATCGTAGAATGCAGCATCAGCCATGTTTAATTGTATAAGTGANATTGTGTTTCTATGCAAATGAAGTTCTAAAAAACCTTCGAGGATGCGAGGAAAAAATTATCAAATCGATATTATATTGATATTTATAATTAGAAGGGGTTTTCGATATAGTGAACAGTTTTGTCCTTCTTTCTATTCTTTATTTATATAGTTAACTCTTAATACAGTGAATGATTAAGCCATTGAGCGATCACTTTATTGAGTCTTATATCGCAAGATATACTTCATCGAGAGTCTACCATGTAGGGATTCTACTATATCGAGAGAGTTTCCTAGATAGAAAATGTACTATACTAGCCTATATCGTATTTATAGATATGATATTTAAGTAAAATTTCGTTGAATATACAAATTATTTTTATAATTATTTCATTAAATAATACATCACAAATTCTAGGGTAAAAATTTCATGTTTAAGCCAACGTAAAGATTTACAAAAAAATAAAAAAAAAATGAAGTGAAATTTGTATTTAAATAATAATAATTATTATTATTATCAAAGCTGCTAAGATAAGAAAAAGATTAGAGGAAAGAAATTATTTTTATTCTTTAATTTTTAACGTGTGAAAACTTAATTACATCTTATCATCACTGGAGAGAAATGTGATGCTAAGTAGCACGTGTCGTGTTATAGAGAAGCGATAAGATGACCTTTTAAAAGATCTGTTAAAAGAATATAGCCTATTTAAATATTCTATAATCTTTATAAGCAGATAATTTACAACAATTCGATATTTTCAATTATTTAAACGTAATTTATACGATATATACTCGCTTTACGACTAGTATAAATTTTTTGTATATAAGTGCAGTATTTTTTACCACCTTTAAGTGTAGAGATGCTCGTAAGAATTATGATCCTCTAACCAAAATTTTGATTCAATAGTGAAGTTTACAATATGATTCTTACCATAGATTATGTCTCTCCCATACGATTTCTTCTGGTTTTCCTGTATGTTATTGGATACGGTGGCCAAACTGCGCCTCTTCTAGACCCGTATATTAGAATTAGACTCGCATCCCTTAGTAATTAGGGGTGATACATGTGTGTTTCTTTTTAGCAGATTTACAAATACATATTAAAAAAACTAAAGAAATATATTTAAAAAACGTTGAATAAATAAGGAATATTCAATTAAAACTCCTAAAATTTCAATTATTCAATTGAAAAAAAATATATATCCAAGATGAATATCATCATTAATGCCTCTTCTATAATGGATTTCATACATACGACTTTTATAATTCTGGTTTTTATGACCATGCGTACAATGCTAAGCTCTATTTTCTGTACTCGCTTACAGTACAACAGACCTCAAATTCTCTTAACTTTTTTATTATACAATACTATATCCTGTTGGCTTATCCCGTCCACGTGATTACTTCAATAAAGAGCAGTACCCTATTATCTTCGCTTGGTTACATCAAAGAAAAGGGAAAGCCATCAAGCGGTATCAATCGTCTAGCCCTATTGACCAATAGCAATATTTCTTGTAAAGGGTGTCAAGGGGTCGAAATGGGGGAGGTTAAACCTATTTCCTGATCGACAGGAAAAGAAACTTTTTAAAGATACCCAAGTCAATTTATAGGCGAACAAAATAACTTAACTTATATAATTCGAATTCTAAAGATTTTACAGTCGATTTGTAGGTGAATTAAAGCGGTAAATTATATTATTTTACGATTATATTATAATAATTATATAAAATTTTAAATTTTGATCTGTATTAATGTGCATTTTAAACCGTTTCCTGTGATTAATTATTTGCTCATTTATCTTTGTGTTTACGTGTAAACACAAAGAAAAATAAACAAATAAACCACACGGAAGTACAAACACACACATAAGCTGAAGTGTGTAGGCAAATATACACACATGAAAATGAATATATTTATGTGCATTTAGTGTATATTTTTCCACGTTCTCGAGTTTCTGAGTGTTTATTTTTTTGTGTTTGTGGTTGTATGGTATTACGTATTTGCCTGTGTATTTCTGTGTGGTTATTTGTTCCTTTCTGTTTGTATAATATATATTATATAATACTGCAAACAAATACCTAACACCCAAATAATCACAAATACAGAAAAATAAACACTCAAAAACTAAATAAATATATATATGTAAACTCAGGGCAGGCTCAAACATCAATTTTTAGGACCTCAGACCGATGATCCTCTCTCAGAGGGGCCTCGCGCTTTCAAATTTCTAAGAAAACCTGTCAAATAAAATTCGGTTTGGAAAATATTTTGAGGCCCAAAACTTGTAGCCGGCCGATACAAACTGATAGAT
>NW_019390476.1:0-3109 GCF_000671375.1 Centruroides sculpturatus
TCACGGTTTAAATTCAAATTACTACAAGCAATTACTTAAATCTTGAAGTGGTTTAAAAAAAAAAAAAAGTAAAAGTAAAATAAAATTAAGAACCATAAAAATAATAAATATTCCTTAAGCTGTGTTTCCAGTATAAATCTTAAACCTAGTCACGGTTTAAATTCAAATTACTACAAGCAATTACTTAAATCTTGAAGTGGTTTAAAAAAAAAAAAAGTAAAAGTAAAATAAAATTAAGAACCATGACAAGACTTACAATTATTTATTTATTTTATTTACAATTGTTAAGTAATAAGAAAAACACTGGAATTAAAAATTGAATGATTTTTAAGAGACAAGAAACTGTATAATTATGTTTCATTTATACTTGTGTATGATTTATTGCCTTTTAAAATTCATTTATCATCTACCGTTATTAATTTCCGTAGCTGATATATAGTTTGACTTTTCTATTTGTAACGTGTGAACATCTTCAATGGAGGAAAAAAAAAATACGTGAAGACACTTTTAATAACTCGTGTTTCCATTTGAACCTTTGGCCTTACCAAACTTACCAAACAATTTAAAAGAAAAAAAAAGAAACAGTAGCTGAATATTAAATTGAAAATGTCCTGACTTTTCCTTTGTTACGTAGAAGAGTAAAAAGACTAATTGGATAAACTGTAATGAAATTTGCTTTCGACTTTTATTTAAATCAGTAATGCTCCCATCGAAAGGTATTAGTAAAAGGAATGGATGAATGAAGTAGTCTGGTGGCGCCAGAGGGGCATTGATCTCGCCGTTAGATGGCGTATTGTCTGTTCCTGTCTCGTTAGATATCCGAGAGCTGTAGTCAACAAATAAATAATAAATTACAGACATATAAAAACCCACTCCGATATCTTAATTCTCAGAATAAATAAAATCATCATCACCGTTCTACTCGAAGACTGATGATTTATCTACATCCAAGTGCTCTCTATACACAATTCTGTTAGCTTATATAGGTTACTATATACATATACATCAAGTTAAAGGATAATATTAAATTCCTTAATCTCTATATTTAAATAACGCAATAAAAATGCTTTATTAATTAAAGTGGTGGTTCAATGCATACTTTCTTTCCTAGAAAAATCATCATCTGCCATCATGACACGCGGATTAAAACCTAATTTTATTGAAAGCCTTAATAATCTGTATGGAGTGTTTTATAATAGTTCAAACAAAACTAACTCCATTTCTGATATTGTATTATAAAAAAGGGCAGATCAATCACATCCACTAACAATATCGAAAGTATAGATGATCGAAAGCTAACGTCTTTTTCAAAGGTAACATATGTGATGATATTTATCATAGACAGATGGCGGCACTTGTCACTTAGATTATGTCAATCATTATCGAAAAATTGGCACCATGCCAAAAAAACATTCTTCCATTCGACCATTCCACAAGGCGGAAGGAAAACGGAAAATCAACGGAAATAGCCTCGATGACGTCACAATTCTACTAAACAATTCGAGCAATTGGATCTAATAATTTATTTATTATATTTTAGTTTAAAATGTCAAACGAATTCAGAAATGCTAAGTACATAACGAAGTTTAATTTACGTTTCTATAATTGTAGAAAAGTTTATAAATTTATAAATTTATTAGCAAAGAATTTTAAGTTTTAAATTTCATAAAAATAATAAATATTCCTTAAGCTGTGTTTCCAGTATAAATCTTAAACCTAGTCACGGTTTAAATTCAAATTACTACAAGCAATTACTTAAATCTTGAAGTGGTTTAAAAAAAAAAAAAGTAAAAGTAAAATAAAATTAAGAACCATGACAAGACTTACAATTATTTATTTATTTTATTTACAATTGTTAAGTAATAAGAAAAACACTGGAATTAAAAATTGAATGATTTTTAAGAGACAAGAAACTGTATAATTATGTTTCATTTATACTTGTGTATGATTTATTGCCTTTTAAAATTCATTTATCATCTACCGTTATTAATTTCCGTAGCTGATATATAGTTTGACTTTTCTATTTGTAACGTGTGAACATCTTCAATGGAGGAAAAAAAAAATACGTGAAGACACTTTTAATAACTCGTGTTTCCATTTGAACCTTTGGCCTTACCAAACTTACCAAACAATTTAAAAGAAAAAAAAAGAAACAGTAGCTGAATATTAAATTGAAAATGTCCTGACTTTTCCTTTGTTACGTAGAAGAGTAAAAAGACTAATTGGATAAACTGTAATGAAATTTGCTTTCGACTTTTATTTAAATCAGTAATGCTCCCATCGAAAGGTATTAGTAAAAGGAATGGATGAATGAAGTAGTCTGGTGGCGCCAGAGGGGCATTGATCTCGCCGTTAGATGGCGTATTGTCTGTTCCTGTCTCGTTAGATATCCGAGAGCTGTAGTCAACAAATAAATAATAAATTACAGACATATAAAAACCCACTCCGATATCTTAATTCTCAGAATAAATAAAATCATCATCACCGTTCTACTCGAAGACTGATGATTTATCTACATCCAAGTGCTCTCTATACACAATTCTGTTAGCTTATATAGGTTACTATATACATATACATCAAGTTAAAGGATAATATTAAATTCCTTAATCTCTATATTTAAATAACGCAATAAAAATGCTTTATTAATTAAAACATTTATAAAATGGGAATAAATCACCCGACGTAATAAAGCATTTTAAATTAGTTTTTTTTTTTTATTTATAATTNTTCTTGGAATAATCTCTTTTTTAAATATAATAAAATGTATCCTTTTAGTAATTGCATTATACGAAGAAAATGGCCCACTACATATTTATTGTTATTTATAACGACATTATTCTCAAACAACCTTTTTTGAACGATGTTCTAAACCCATGATAATTGGAAAACGAGAGTTTAAACAGATATAAACCGAAAACAATTAATAGTGAAAAGAATAAACCGAAAATATTTATGACAGGAAGTGAATCAGTCGTATAGGCTAAACATAATTTCCGTCTTAAAATTTTCTTATGGCTCTCTATCATTAAGTAACTATTAAAGTAAAAAAATAAAAATTATAATAACTATCGTTTTGAATAAATTCACCTAAATTATAAATAAGAAGAAC
>NW_019390477.1:0-3122 GCF_000671375.1 Centruroides sculpturatus
AGATTCGGTCGACTTGACGACGATTCGTGTTTAATTTCTACACTTAGAAAATGTTTCTTGTTTTAGATACACTTAATTAATACTTCTCCACTAACTGATATATATATATATATATATATATATATTTGTATTTTCAGTATTTTTAAGGGAAAAGTATAGAAACACAATACAAACTCACACAGAAACAGAAAATTGAATTCAAAGCCGCGTAAAGATCGATAAATCCTCGAAAAATCGAAGGAATTCTGTTGTTTTGATTCATTCTGAATCAGTTAGAATAGTGTTTTCTTATTAAATTTTTAATATTTTATCTAAAAACAACCATCAAAACATATTACTATATATATAGAATTAATTAAAATTATAATTAATTTCATGAGAATATCATTAAAAAAAATAACCAGGATACTTTTTTTCCCTTTCATTCATCAATGTGGATAAAGTAGATTTATGTGATTTAGACCATATAATGGTTGAAATTTAATGATTATGTTTAGTTTTAAAGAGGTTTTTAAGCCAGAAATGATGTTTTAGATTAAGTTTTTTTTCGGTAAACTCATTTTATTTTTTCAATTTTTTTCTCCCACTCCTCCTCATCTTCTCTGCAACTTCAAAGAGTTTTTTCCTCTCTCTCTCTCTGTTTTTAGTATCTGATTATTCAAGATTCTTAGACATAAATTCTGTTTATGTCTCTGGAAAATGTATAAACATAAACTGATCCCGGAGGAGATACATTAACATAGAAAAAAAATGTATATACATTTAAAAAAATTATAAAATATCGCTATTAACATAACAAGATATTTAGTAAAATCGCTGTGCCGCTAGCGATGTAAAATATATATTTAATTTATTATCGTTTATAATAATAAAAAAGAAAAGTAATAATAAGCTAATTTATAAAGGAAAATCACAAGAGAATTTAATAGATTTACATAAATTCTTTAGTGTAAAAAATCTATGCATTCAACGTAACGCATTTGATTTTCTTCTATTATTTAAAATATAAAATAAATATTTTGTTACAATGTTTTATTCTCTTAACATATATATATATATTTTATAAATAAAAATCTCAGCTATCCAAAAATAGGTTTTTAAAACATCTTGACATAGTTAAAACAACAAGGGACATTGCTCAATATGTACTGGCAACGAATCACTGGAACGCCTTTTGGCATATGCCAAGAAATGTTTAGAAAGAAGAAAGAAGTTCCGATCTAGGAAGAATGCACCACACTACAGAAACGGGCAGCTGCACCAGGACCGGTCATCTATAAAAAGAACATTCATTTCGTTCTCTAAGTTTTTCTCTACTTGAAGTATTACTCTCGCCACCACCACAATTTGGTTCAATGGAGGTGCACTTACTCTCTTCTATGAGATATGTGGTTTTGAGTTTTGAATTCAATTCCTGCAGAGATGTACAGTTGATCACTGTCATACTCGTTTCTTTGCTCTATATACTGTAACTGGAACAGGTGACATCTTACGGTTTTCATCTTCAACATTCTTATACAACTAGAATACCTTGACAAGTTTATTGATGAGATGTTTAACATAATTTATTAATTATAAAATGTTACGATATAAAAACCGAGTAATCTGAAACCGTACTTAGTTATCATTTCTTTTTATTATTTTCTTTAATTTTTGGAATGTTAAAGGCGTAATTAATGTAAAAAATTGATTTATTCTAATTTTATTTTTATGAAATTGTATTAAATTTTTAAACTTTAATTACTTTAGAAAATGTGTATTTTAATCTAAGTAATGTATAATATAACATATTTAACTATTCCGTATTATGTACTTTGCGGTAATTCTACATTGCATTTAATATTTGTAGCCTATATATTAACGTACAAATAAGGTTATACCTGATATAGGTAAACCGATAGTAAACATATAAATTATATATAAGCTTTATAAACTATATATAAGTTCAAGTTTGTAGTTTAAATAATAAAATTAAACAGAATATTCGTCGAATTTAAAATAATATTTTATTGAGTTTATAATATAANGATACGTAATACAGGGGTATGTTATTACAGCAACAACTCTTTTTAATGAAAAAAAAGGCATTTAAATGTATAATTAACTACTTATTTTAATTAAAAAAATATATATATATATATTTTTAAGTATGACGTTCTAAATTATTTTAATTCTTAATATAATATACTTATTTTAATTAAAAAAAAATGTTTTAGTTTAAGAAGGTTAATACTTATTATTTTTCTATTTTTAACATATTTCTATTAATTTAATTAAAAACATTCCCAGTTTCTGTTAATTTTTCAATTTTAATAGTTGCGCATCTATTAATGCATCTGTTTCACTAAATGTTGAATTTATATTAGTTTCACTGAATCATCAATTTCTTTTAAACATCTGTCTCACTAAGTGTTCAGTTTCTGCTCACTAAGTGCTCAATTTCTGCTAAAAATCTGTCTCACTAAGTGTTCAATTTCTGCTAAAAATCTGTCTCAATAAGTGCTCAATTTCTGCTAAAAATCTGTCTCAATAAGTGCTCAATTTCTGCTAATCATCTGTTTCACTTTTGTGCANAATAAGTGCTCAATTTCTGCTAAAAATCTGTCTCAATAAGTGCTCAATTTCTGCTAATCATCTGTTTCACTTTTGTGCAATTTCTGTTATTTGTGCAAAATTCAATTTCACAAAATTCCTCAATTTTAAACATTTGTTTCACTAAATACTCAATTTCTATTGATTACCTTTAATATATTTTCATATTATATTAATGCATTATTAGTTTTAACAATGCTTACCTACAGTTAATGCATCCTTTTCAGAAAATTCTCACTTTCTACTAACTAATGCATCAATTTGAATAAATGCCCCTCTTCTATACATTTAGTATTAATAAATACTCAATTTATTTCCATTTTTCTAGTACGAAAACTTGAACATTAATCTCCACAAATGATCCTTTTCTCATCATGCAAAAGTGAAGAAGAGCACAATTCAGAACACATCAACGAAATAAGGAAAACAATACACAAATAATAATAATAAAAGTAGCTAGGTGCTTCACTGCATAATTCATTTCTATACCCCCACTACGTCATTAAGTTAAGAGTAAATGTGACAAGACA
>NW_019390478.1:0-1622 GCF_000671375.1 Centruroides sculpturatus
ACAATAGCCACGATTATTATTTTAAAAAGTTTACGTTAGGCTTAACATCGACGAAAATTCAACGCGAAGCGACACGCAACAGAGAAAAATTTCAAAACGGGATATTTTAATATATTTTTTCGTACATAATCGGTTATCCGAAAAATAAGTTATCTGAACAACTCCAGTTCCCAATTGATTCGGATAAACGACGCTCTACTGTACTTCTTTTGAAATGTTTAGAAGAAAAATATACGATTTAATTTATCACTGTATAATATTTTGTAATATGGAAAATACATGTTCATATTTGTTATGTAGCAAGCAAAAAAATATATGTTAAATTATATATTATAATCTTTAAATCAACTTCTATTTATTTATAATTACTACTTTTATCAATAATCTTTGTTACGGAAATTTTAAGATTTATTCGATTGTCACGCGATTCTTCAATAACATTTACTTTATATAACCCAGACAGAAATATTATGATTTAATTTAGCAGCAATTCTGAGCAACAAAATCAATGTATTGGACAAATAAAATTTTAAAATATTATATTAGGTTTGATGTAAACTCTATAAATATAATGTGCAAATATAAATAAAAATGCATTTCCTATATAAAAGATGCATTTTCTGATACAACTTTAATTTATATAATTTACATTTATACTGAGAGTTCTGTAAATAACTCGCATTAGTTTCCTACGTTAATCATGTAACACTAATGAGCTTCTAACAGTTTTTAAGTTTACATATTTTACGTCACTGAAGCAGTGTTTTGTAATTTGAACTAAGCAACCACCAGTCACCGAGTAAATAAAACTACTGAACAATCGTAGTAAGTCTTGGGTTTACGCTTTCTTAAAAGGCCTGTCACGTAGAATTTTCCGTGTTAGATTTACGTTGGTAACACTTTAATAGGGGCCAATTTCGAATAAAATTCCTCCCGGGAAACATTTGTTATTGACAGACACTGATGTGCCATGCTGCTGTTTACGAATGAAACTTCATAACACGAATATAATCAATATACCAGTAAAGTCTATTGTTTATCTAACACACGTGGAAAGTGTATAATTACTGGTTAGAGATGTGTTGATGAATTATTATTATTATACCTTACCTCGGTTATTCCTGAGGAATCAATGCACAAGACTTAAGAAGGAAGTGTGCCGAAGATTTAGTGACGTGTCTGTATAAAAAATTGTACAGAATTTGCAAGACAGTACAGTAGAGCCTCGATTATCCGACCTAATTGGAGACTGGGGTTGGTCGGATAATTGAAAGGTCAGATAACCGAAAAGTATGAGAAAATCTATTATTAGTGTAGTATATTATTATATCCCATGTAATTAGTATATCGCTAGTAACCTACTTTGCGTTGAATTTTCATCGATGTTAAGCCTAACAAAAATTTTTTAAAATAATAATCATCGCTATTGTATCGTTAAAAATTACAAAGTTAAGCCTCGTTTAAATACTGGCTCCCTTTCATGGTCGATCCAGTGTTGCCAGCTAAAACACGTAAAAATAATATTAAAGTAGCCAAGACATAGCCAAATATTGTAGCGCCACATCAATAGCGGACATTTGAAATTTGCCGACAAGGACGGTCGATTAACCGAGGGGTCGGTT
>NW_019390478.1:2068-4024 GCF_000671375.1 Centruroides sculpturatus
TCGTTTAAATACTGGCTCCCTTTCATGGTCGAATGAGTGTTGCCAGCTAAAACACGTAAAAATAATATTAAAGTAGCCAAGACATAGCCAAATATTGTAGCGCCACATCAATAGCGGACATTTGAAATTTGCCGACAAGGACGGTCGATTAACCGAGGGGTCGGTTGATCGGGGGTCGGATAATCGAGGCTCTACTGTATTAATGAAAATGCAGATATATTTACATTATATACTTAATTAATAGATTAATGGGCGGCCGGATGGCCGAGCGGCCAAGGTGGCAGCCTACCGCTCTGGGGGACCTGGGCTCGAATCCAAACGGGTCGAAAAATCCCCAGGAATTTTTCGGGGGGGTGGTCCGTTCGGATATGTCGAGCCCCTTCCCTAACCACCCGGCACCCCTATTGTGGGCCCGGCCGAACCCATAATGGGCTTGTAAAGAGGCCCTCTTACTGCCCACAAAGTGGAATGAGTGCAAAAAAAAAATAGATTAATGGATATGACATGATTACAATTTACAATTCAAAAGTTGTTAAAACACAAACGATCAACTAATACGATTAATGGAGGTCTACGCTGTAATTATTACAATTAACTTTTTAGAATAATTGATTTTTATACTGAATTGACGAGACGGGTGATAAGCCAAGGTGATGTTTTTACGCTTTCGCAAAATTTATCAATTACTGTAGGTGTTTTACACGTAAAACCAAGAAAATGCCCTTGGCCATCTGCTAAACAGGCACGAATCCACGATAAACTGAAATCGTTTTGTGTTTGTCTATTCGTTGGACCAAGTTATTGTTGTAGTTACCATTTATTTTTTAAATTTAAATTTTTCTGTTAAATCTGTAATTAGCAAAACGTTTGAAATTCTTAAATACACAATTTTTAATATATATTGCATAGTCACGCGATACTTCAGTAACATTCACTTTATATAACGCAGATTGAAATTCCATTATAAAATTGAAGTGCAATTCTGAGCAATAAATCATTTTACTGCAGATATTAAATTTATAAAATGTTGCTTTGCGTTTCATAAATATTAGAAAATTTCTATTTATAGATCTCTCAGGATGCAGTTTATAATTTGAATTTAATTAATTGGACACAGCACTAGTTTTTTATATTATAAATATAGCACTAACATTTCAAGTTGGGGTAAGTATTAGGAACGAAATTCGGCACTGTAACTTTTATATAAATAGAACCTTTACTGTTAAATTTTTGTGCCTGAAATTTAAGAGGATTGGAAAATAAAAAGTGTTTGTTAAACATATCTGGAGTGATGTGGGATTCGTTGGAAATTTTACTCTGTATTAACGTATAAGATCAAAATTAAGTACAGGTAACCCCCGTATAACACGGCACTTCTACAGCACGGATTCACTCTAACTTCGAAAATTGGAAACATTTCCCAGAAGTTCGAGAATTGGGAACATCTCCCGTATAACACAGTGTTTTTATAGCACGGTTTGGGAATTGAGTAAAATTCTCGTATAACAAAATGTAATAAAGGGTGCTCTTTTATACCTCCGTGAAACTTTGCGCAAGCATTCTAATTGTTTTCGTGGCTACTTTAGATGCTCTTTCAACAAATAATCCATTTAATGGTTAAATTTAACAGTTGGGACCCTTCTTTTTCTTCTAAAAGCTGATTTTAGAATTATACATTCCTCCACACAATACTATCGATAGTGCGGGCGCCGCCATCTTTCTTTCACCGTCGTTCCTAAATGTCTACGAACAGCAGCGTACTCCTGTTGCAGAGTGACTGCTATTAACGAACGCACCCACAAACTGTTACCAGTTGATGATGCTAATGCTGAGATCATCATATAGGATGAATAATCCTCTTGTAAAATATTTACTTAAATAATAAATAAGTATTTTACCTATGAAAAAAATGAATACTAAAATCGATTTAAATAAGATTTAACAACATGTTTTTTA
>NW_019390479.1:0-3109 GCF_000671375.1 Centruroides sculpturatus
TATACTGTTCCGATTGTGTGCAATGTTTCAATAAAACCACACACATTTGCCTTTCATTAATTAAAAAGACATTTTTACTTCTTAAAGAATGATGGAATGCACTGCTTATATATAATCAAAAAACAAAAAAATTTAAGTTGAAACAATTAATGTTGCCACGAGAGGCTGTTCATTCGCTAGCAAAGACAATCTTAAAATTGTATAGAAATATATATTAAATAAGAGCTAATTATTTTGTTAAAATTACAAAATTATAGTAAGACAAGGCATTAAATTAAAACAGTATATCTATTTAAATTTTTATATACAAAGTATCCCAAAGGTCAGCTAATCGGTATATATGTATTTTAAAGACTATTTTAAAAACGGTTAAGATCGGTTTGTAACAGCTGCTTGTTATTACTCATGATTCGATCGCTTCACTGAAAGCAAATGAATCATGAGTAATAGTAACATGCAGCTGTTACAAACTGATTCTAACTGTTCTTAAATATATATTGGTTAACTCACTTTTGGACAACGCCGTATTTTACAGCACATAAATGAACAAATGGTCTGTGTTTTAATAGGAAAGATCTGTTCATTCAATTGTGCGCTATACATAATTTTAAATAAGTTTGCATAACTGTAAAAATTGCAATAAAAATATTTTCATTCTTTAAAATAAATTTGATTAAGTGGTGCATAATTCATTTCTAAAATAAAGGATAATGTTATAATAAAAGTTATAGAATTGTAAAGACCTTTTTATTATTGTATTGTATTATATTTGTATTATGATCATTCGAAATTCACGTATATTTTTAAAAATTAGATTCTTAAAAAAATGAAACAAATAAAATATATAAATATATTAGAAGATAATCTGTTATTGGATATTATTTATATTAATAAACAAAATTTATTTGGCCAGATAGCTGAAGCAGTTGAGGCGTCAGTCTTTGCTCTAGAACGGTGTTATTCAACCTTTTTTATCTCACGCTACACTTAAACCTATAATTAAATTTACGCGGAAAAAACCACGTGATTTAAAGTTGTGTTTGTAAACATTCTGTTGCCATATTACTTGCCACTTAACAAATTCTTTCCGTCTTTATATTTTTTTAATTAAATAAAACGGTATTGTTGTTCCTTAAAATTGCAGCAGGTTACAACAATAGTTATTTAAATTAATAATTTTTATTTACATANAGTTGTGTTTGTAAACATTCTGTTGCCATATTACTTGCCACTTAACAAATTCTTTCCGTCTTTATATTTTTTTAATTAAATAAAACGGTATTGTTGTTCCTTAAAATTGCAGCAGGTTACAACAATAGTTATTTAAATTAATAATTTTTATTTACATAGTAAAAGCAATTAACATTGTCATAATTCTCATTTAAAAGTGACATGATAAATGTCCTTAGAAAACCAGCCCAATGTCCCGCTAATTCTAAGTTAAAATAATTTGAACTAAATATGGGTAATTATAAACACATTTTTTATTTGAAAAAAATGTAATTTTAAATGAAATAACCCGGTGTTATGCTCATATCATTTTGCTCCTGAATAGATATTTTTTACAACATTATATATACGTTTATTTATTATAACAATTAAAAACTCGTAAAATCAATTTAAAAAGATTTAAATTTTGATATTTACACTTATTTTTCATTGGGCTTCTTTCCAAAATAATTTATTTAATAACCTTCAAAAATTCTCGCTGCGCAACTACGATCCTCTCGCGGCACAGCGGTTGAAAATCAATGCTCTAGAACAATGTTTTTCAACCGCCGTCCGCGAAAAACTTTTACCAGTTCTCAAAAAAATACTTTTCTGTACGGAAACTGGTGCAGTTGACTATGTGAACATTTAAATAGTAATCTAGAGTTATTGTATTGATACGTACAGTACTTTATTGCGTACAGTAACTGTAGATATGCATGTATAAATTTAATAAATAAGCATAATTCATAGTCGCATATAATTACTTGGTCCACATAAAATTAGGCATAATTTTACCGGTCCGCGATGAGGAAAAAAAGGATGAAAAACGTTACTCTAGAAGATCCGAGATCGAATTTGGGCGAGCAACTCCTCGGGCATTTTTCACTGTTTCATCATTTGGCACATCCATTTTGGCCTAACCGAACGCACAATGGGTATAATTTAAAAAGTTTCTTAGCGACCACAGGCAGAAGAGTCAAAAGTAAAAAAAAAAACAAAATTTATTTAAAGATTTATTTAATGCTGTGGTAAGAATCTCCATGAATTATAGTCTATCTAAATTTCAAATAAAGACTGCCTCCCAGGCCATTATGTATATGGAATCTAGACTATATGTAGGCCTATATGTATATGTATATATGAAGCATCAAAAATTTTATTTTTTATGTAGAAAACATGATAGAAAAGTGGTATTAAAATAACTGATAAATTAAAATTTCTTTTGTTAAATAATGTAAAATCCTACCTTAAAAAACTTAAATCTCTATATATTTTAAGTAATATTCTATAATATACGAGCAATTATTTTAATGTGACATCGTCACAATGCCGGGCTGAAATTTTTAATCATATTTTTAATTTATTTAAAAATATGATTAAAATTTATCCACATCAAATTAGTAGTGTCTTGCCCCTGTACATCATACTTTTTCTGTTAGCAACAGAGTCATGCCGGTCTTTATCTAACTCTTTTCAGAGGAATATTTTGAATTGAAATAACGCACAGTTAATCATAGATAATCTAGGCCTTATAACCATATACTTTCTATATCTGTTCTGACTTTCATGTATCTAACACCGTTCCCAAGATTAAGGAAGGGCAGACGGACGGACGGACGGAGGACAGTGAGAATTTATAGGTCTACAAATTTTTTCAAATTGCAGCCAAAAAAACTAGGTTTTAGAACAAAAGTGGGAAACCTGTGACCGAAAGGCCACAAGTAAGCCTATATCTATCTAAATATAATACAATATATGCGTATTTTTATGCATGTTTGTTGTATATATATCCTCTGAAATAGGATTTGGCCTTCTGATTAAAGATGGTTTTTCATCTCTGATCTAAATAGACAGATTCTAGGTAATAAATCGCCTTTTACTATTTATAATTTAGAAT
>NW_019390480.1:0-3108 GCF_000671375.1 Centruroides sculpturatus
AAATCAACTGTTTTCACCTTGAAGAAGGAAGGTAATACAGCAAAACTGTAGAACAAACTGGTCGATCTAAGCTTTCAAATGCTCGTAAGGATCGTCACATCCTATGGTTGCGATTTTTCGCTTTCTACGATATCAAAACTACTATAAAATATTACAAAAATATATTTTTAAACACAACTTTTGATATCGAAACGTTCAACATTTTTTTTTTATTTATATTTTTACAACTCGTCGATTTATCTATTTTTCATATTTTATGTGCTTTTTCTTCTCGTTTACGCTTCTTTGGTGCTGCTGTAGCTTATATAGAACGTATAAAAATAAAAAAAAAGAAAATGTAACGAACTTTCTACATACATTTTCTATGCCATCGTAACTCCATTTTATAGTTATGAGTCATTTTTACTCGGTTTTCCAACCCCTTTGCTAGCAAACTCTACTCTTCAGAATCTCCATGTTTCATGATGCAATTATGCATTGAATTCATGTAACTTTTATAAATATGCAATTATATTTGCATCTGCTCGATAAAAATATCGGATTTTTATTCGTTTATCATATTTTTTCCTGCTCCTTTTCCTATAAACGTCCCCACAACAAACAACACATACGCAACAATATCCGATCACACGCAATTTTAACCGCATGCAGCTCATCTACAACTCATTTAAATTCAACGACATGCGAACTAACCTGGAGAAACAAAATATATTAATCATAAACTTGACGAAATTCTCTTGTAATTTTTTCCTTCCTCCTTCCTCCCTAGAAAAAAAAGGGGGAAGAAGCTCAAAATCGGGAGAATTCTAATTAACCGAATCAATCTCTTGTTTTTTTTTCTTGCCCCCTTCAAAAACACAATTGTTATTGATTAAGACAATTAACAAACGTTTCCTTTTTGAAATTTCTTCACAAAATTCTGGAAAGATAATTAAAGTCATTTTATAAAGGGTAATCTACTTCACCAGAATCACAGAAAAAAAACACTAAAAAAACAAAGAGTAGAAGTTTTAAACAACAAAATCTTTTGATATTTACTGAGAATGACGTGCAATATCCTTCTATTCAGTCACGTCATGAACTCGAAGAGCATCTGAGAGCATCTGCAACTAAAAAAAAAAACAAAAGAAGCTTTAAATCTAAAGTCTGCAGCTACAAAATGGCGGATTTACTAATGCTACTCTACCTAATATGACATCATTACGTGATATCATTTAGTAGTGACAACAATAGAGCACCCTGGGGTGTCATCAGTTCCTGAGGATAACCTTACTCATCGCTACTAACTTACTAGTAATTAATATGTACTGTTAATCCCATGAGATATTTTTCCAATCTGTTAAACAGCGGAAGCGTGGTTAAGTATTTTTAATGCATTTACTAGTTTTCAGATTAATTTCAAGATTTTAATTACTCTACAATTAAAAAAAATGAAAAATTTTCAAAGGATATTCTACAAATCCCAATCAATCTGCAATTGTGCAATTAGTAATGGCTCATAATTATAATTTTGCACTTGGTAGTTTCCTTCTTCTTCCTTGGTTCTTTCCTTCTTCTTGAGATTCTGAATGGCTGTAGGGATTTCCTTTTTTTCTTTTCTTTTTAAAGGAATTTGTAGTGTTTGGTGCGTAGAATTTGTTAAACAAAATGAAAATAACTTTGTGATAAAAGTAAATATTTTTATTTGAAATAAAATTTAACTGGTTTGTCACTTTTTATTTTCAGTTATGAAATATTTAAATAAATAAATGAATGTTTTTGCCGTCTTTAGTAATATTTTAGGGATTTATCCCTAAATTTATCCTTAAAATAGAGCTAAATCCCTAAAATATTAGAATATTTATCTGTAAGATTCGAATAATCGGAAAGATATTCAAGGATTTATTCCTAAAATAGGGACAAATCCCTGAATATATTACAGATAATTCCCTAAACGTGGGGAAATGTCCCTGGNAAATTATCCCTAAGTCAAGGAAATTTCCCTGTGGGGATTTTTCCCCTAGATTCTACGTTAAAATTATGTTTGTTTATAAAAAAAATGCAGAAAAATCTTATCCAATTCAGTTTTTTTCCTATTTCTGAACATTTACTTAACCATACTAATAATATAAAATGTTAATATCAATAAAATAAGTTTAGAGTGGGATAAATCTGCTTTATATAAGGGAGGAATATCCTCCAAAGTAGCATTTTTTACAACAAAAATTAATGTTTGCTCGCTTGATATTTTATCATTTTTATCTAAATTTCTTTTACATGACATTAACAAAATCTCCCTACGCAGCGGGAATATTCAACGTGATTATCGAGCGCATTATTCACGTTTTACTTATTATCTCCTCTACCTTTTCTTACAAAGATTAAATTAAAATTTATCACAAAATATAATCCGATTGAGGGTTGCATTCTGGAATTTTTTTAAGCTGAAGACGTTAAATACGAGCAATAATACAGAGAAATCAAATTTATAACCCCCCCTTCGTAGGGGTGGATATACGAGTTTATGCTCGATAGACTAACTCTGTTTATATGAATTTTAACGGGGGAAATTAATGTGTCTAGAGAATATATAGAGTGGCACAACACTTCTATCCGGCCAAACTCGAACCCAAAAGTGGCTACGATCTGTTGGTGACACAAGAACATGAATAATGTTGCTTTGATGACCTCTATGCGTTGCACAGAAGCAAGAACATTTCTCTTCCATCCATTAAGCTCATCATTCATTCTCCTATCGACTTTGGGTTCGAATCTCTAATTATTTTTCTTTACTTTAAAGAATTTTTTACGATTTTAAAGCACTTTGTATTATTTTTTTAACTTGCTTAATTTCTAACTAATTTCGCGCCTGAATGCTTTGTGAGCGTAAATTAGTGTGGGGATATTAATGTTTCTTGTAGGGAAGAAAACTAATAAAATTCCCTAAAAAGTGATTTATTTCGAAATATATTCGATTATTTCCATTCAAATTTATAGTAGTAATATTTTAGAAAACGTCCCTAAATTTTAGGGAAAAATTTTAACAATATAAAATCGAATCTCTTTTTGAATTTAAAAAGTATTAAATAAAATTCAATTTGAATAAAGGAAAAAACTATTTTTTAAGGA
>NW_019390481.1:0-1329 GCF_000671375.1 Centruroides sculpturatus
TCGAATGCCACCATCCCGCTGGCTAGATATAAAGGTAGCCTGTTGCGGGCGGGGGGTGTTGAAGTTAAATCGACCAAAAATAGTGCTTGACCACCCCCCTGGATCCCTGAAAAGTTTCGTTGCTTTTGCTTCAACTTTGATCTTAATGTCTAAAATCAAACTTTCTTCTAAATTAGATTTGACCGATTCATAAAATTAAGTGCAATATTCCTAGATCTAATAACAAAGTTTTCGTGCATAATTTGCATCATTTTTTAATCTCAACCAAATTTAGAAGCTTATTCAAGGTTTTTATTAGCTGTTAAAACATTCAAAGAACCAAAATATTTATAAAATTTATAGAAATTTTAAGAAGAAATGATAGAAAAAAATCACAGAATTGTTTGTATATGTCTTATTTTCCTTAGATTTTAATTGAGGTAAGCAATACATGCCTATTTGCAATGACCCGAAGACTGTAAAAAAAAAGAAATAAAAAGAAAATTTAAAATCTATTTAAATAATTTAAGTAAGGAAAAAAAAAACGTATTTTATTGTATTTATAATCTACTATAATTTTATAATTTTAATAAAATGTATGTATTTTCATTCTATTATTTTAATAGAATGAAAATACATACTGTATACTGTATACTGTATCTGTGTGTATTATACAAGTATAATACACACAGATACAGTATACAGGGGAGTGCCAGCCCACTGACACAAAGAGGCTTGAAAAGTTAACTATTTTATATAAAAATCATAATTTAAAAATAATATAAATTAAAATGTCTTTTGATTAGTAATAAAAGCATCTATTTTTATTTGTTTTATTGATTTTATTCATATAATTTTATAGCTGTTGAAGAGTGGAGTTCAACTTACCCCTCTCAGACTCCTGTATATCTATATTATAACTTATCTTTGATTTAATATATTTAATTAAAAGCAAAATTATAACAAAATAAAATAAATTATATTTAAACTATACTTGATGTATTTCAGCAAATATTAATATCACATAAAAAGTCTGTTAAATTTTATTAATTAAATTAACTTTATAAATATATATTTAAATTCGTTAAAAAATTAACATTTTAATTCTAAATTATTTAAATTTTTTCTCTTACAACAAAATTTTAATTAATTACACAAAATTATTAACTCCACACATAAAAAAAGTTTACTAATGGCGCCATCTGTTGTCAAAAAATAAATACATTTGACATTTATATAATTTAATTAAAATTAGATTAAATATGAAACATAACTTTTGTATTGTAATTAATGATTTATTAAATTTATTGTAATGTTATATTTAATTCTTTAAATAAATTAGAAAAAATA
>NW_019390481.1:2624-3594 GCF_000671375.1 Centruroides sculpturatus
AAAAAATATATTAACCTATCCCGTGTTGAAATTTTTCTCCGTTGCGTGTCGCTTCGCGTTGAATTTTCGTCGATGTTAAGCCTAACGTAAACTTTTTAAAATAATAATCGTGGCTATTGTATCGTTAAAAATGATTTCTTTATGTTTTACAAACGAAATAAATACATTGAAAAATATAAAAACAAATAAAAATTATACTTTAGGCCGACTGGAATTCTTTCGGATAACCGACTTTCGGATAAACGACGCTCTACTGTATTTGTTTACTACAAGGAAAATAAATCTATTCTACTCAAAATAGAACATTTATTACAGTACTAATTTTATTATTCATATAAATTTCGCATTTACTTTTAACTGGAAACGTAACACTTGTACGAATCTGTACGTTATCAAAAGAACTAATTGGTTCTAAAGCTGGATTGGTACTCTTGTAACACCTTCCTATCAAATGCTTACATAATTCTTAAATTCTCCTTTGGAGCTCGCCATCAGATAAGTTCGATAAATATTATAACTGAAAAAATAAACTTTCCATTAACTATTTTATATATTTAATAAATATTTTACTTTATAACCAAATTAAATTTCGTTTACAAAATAAGCTAAACAGATCTGCGTATTTNCAATTGGGGACTGGGGTTGGTCAGATAATTGAAAAGTCGGATAACCGAAAAGTATGAAAAAATCCATTATTAGTGTAGTATATTATTATATCCCATGTAGTTGATTCGTTTTTTGAAACTGTGTTTTCGTATTTATTTACTATTGAACACAAGACTGTGTTATTATTAAAACACTTGGCGTTTATCCACTTTATTCATTATAACCAAATTAAATTTCGTTTACAAAATAAGCTAAACAGATCTGCGTATTTATTTACTATTGAACACAAGACTGTGTTATTATTAAAACACTTGGCGTTTATCCACTTTATTCAGTTGATCTGCGTATTGTTTTTTTTTTTTTT
>NW_019390482.1:0-3107 GCF_000671375.1 Centruroides sculpturatus
CATATTTGATGTTTATTATGGCAAGGATTTATTTTAAGAAAATAAGTTATCTAGTAATAAAAATCATAATACCCATAATTGAATAAAAACAGAACAAAATGAGAAGTTATCGAAATGTTCGAAATGAATCGAAGTTATCGAATGCTTACTATGTATGAGACAAATATATTTATTTCCTTGAATTTTCATGTTTTTAATTCATATTCTCATTGAAAAATTACATTCAATAGAAAAAAAGAATATAATTGAGTCATTACTAGTCACAATTGTTTCGGACCTGATAACGGTTAATGCGAGAAAAACAAGTGGGAATGAAACCGAAAGAAATAGTGTCAACGATTAGAATTGACAAAAGAAATAAAATAAAAGTGTCCATAGAGAATTCAGATAGTATTATTCCAAATTTTTCTCCAGTAATCTTACTTAAAAGTGTCATTGGATTTATTTAATATTTAAAAGAACATCAAAGTTGTTTTTATAATCGATGATTTAGAAAATGCTATTAGATTAGAAAACGAGGTAAATAATATTTTAACAGTGTCGTTTATTAACAGTTGTCAGTTTTCATAACAAAGATTTCAGTTTCATAGTATTGAGAATATTCAGATGATTACTGAAGAAAACTTCATGACATTTTCTAGTAATCTCGTGGATCGAAACCGATGTCTGAAGTTCATGGTTGAAAATCTAAAACGTTATTTAACCTAAAAATTTCTGTTTGTTAAATATTGCTCGTAAAAGCGAAGTGGGAGAACCATAAATTGAAATTAGGGTGCAAAGTGCATTTGCTCGTAAAAAAGGGTCTTGTTAACTGAGGATGCTCGTAAAACGGCAGTAAGGTTTATGGACATTTTGAATCGTACAAATATATTTCAATTATTTGTGAATATTTGTGAACATTATAATATATAATGAGTCTTAACTAATTAAAATTAAAGTTATATTTGTTTGGCTCAGCTCTATATTTTATTTGACACTAATTAATAAAAACTATTAAATAAATAAAATAATATTTTAAACTATGAAATATTAATCAAACATTCAAAAAGGATTACTTAATAATTAAATAAATTTAATTTTTGTTAATAAAAATATTTTGTAACAACTTTTTGAATCTTTTTCCTCATAGAACAATCGGTAGAAATTAATCGAATTCAGTCCAGAGAATAATAATGCAACAGAATTTCACACAAAATTAAAGATGCCAAATAATATAGTTGTTCGACTTAAAAATATTTTCCTTACAATAAACTCAATGTGTAAAATTTATGATTTAAGAGTAAATTAAAATTAAAATAGGGTTGTTTGTACTCTTTATAAGTATTTCAGAAGTGGTAAAGAAAAATAACAATAAAAATAATCCATATAAGTCACAAGCATAATTACAGTATTTCTCTTTTCGAGTAAAAAGTTCGAGTTACCCATCAGTGGCTAAGTAGATAAAATCACTAACTTGTAAGCATTGGTAGTTGATCATGGATTTGCGCCTCACCAACAGGCTGGCCATTTGAAGTTTTCCAGGTTTTCTTTCGTGTCTAACACCTAAATAGAAGCCAGTTTCCCGTAGAAAGTCCTCTTGGGCGGTATCTCTTGGCAGATCGACTAAGTGTTGCGCCCAACGCAATACTTGGGCGATCNTTCCAGGTTTTCTTTCGTGTCTAACACCTAAATAGAAGCCAGTTTCCCGTAGAAAGTCCTCTTGGGCGGTATCTCTTGGCAGATCGACTAAGTGTTGCGCCCAACGCAATACTTAGGCCATCTGGCCAATCCAATTTAAAAAGTTCAATTTATATCTGTATACATTTTCTCGTATAGTTATAAAATCCTGACAGATTCTAACAGTAAACTCTATGAAGAATAAAATATCGTCAATCTAACCTTTTCTCTACTGAAAATTAAGTTAATAAATGTTAAGTAATAAAAACGTTTTATTACTTAATAAATTTATAATTTTTGGAATTTTAAAAGACAAATTTGTTAATTTATAATTACTCAAATGTTTAATTTTTAAATTTATGATTATTTATTTAGTATTTTTTATTTTATTGCTAACATGCTTATTATAACAAGCTTGCATGCTTTAAAAAAACATTTCAGATATAAGACATTAAGCCAAACTTTGAATTTTAACAATATAGTGCAAGGACTATTTAATTAAATGTACTCACTGTGTATAAATTTATTAGTATTAGAATTTCTAATGTTTATAATCCGGAGGTGATATTTCATTGCTTCATTTCAGACAAATTTTATTAACGCTAAATCGCATTTAATTTTAAACTAACTTAAATATGAATCAAATTCTCGACTAGAATCCCAGATTTATATGAACTTATGAAGTTATTTAATAATGTTTATTTTCCTTTCTAATATTTATACAATTTAACAAATGAAAATATTTACATTTATATTTAAAATGACTGCATAATTTTTTTAAATTGAACGAAACTTTACGTATAATCTTACATCCATTAATATTTTAAAAAATGATTTGATGATTCATGAATTAACAATAGGTTATAAGAATTATAAAATTAAAATAATTCCCTGACGATAATTTAATTTGAATAGATATATAAATAAAAAATTTTGTGTGACAGTAAAGTACAATACATATACATTAGCAAAAACTATTTACTACAATTAAAGAGTATTTAAAATAGTTTATCAATAGTCATTTGATTATTAATTTGTTCAAACTCATATATTATGAATTTCTAATATTTTTCAATAAAATTTAAAGCATCCAATAAAATAAATTACATTAAATTGCATAAATCAGAAAAATCAAAGTTTATGTTAGATTTTTAAGTTTTGAGTTTAACCTTAAATTAGCTTGTTAGTTATATTTAATTTCATTTTATACTTGTATGTAAAATAAAGCTTTGAAGACTAAGTAATAGTATGAACGAGTTTACTTATTTCCTATTCAAAATATAAATAATTCAGATAATCTTAGGTAATTTGGAAAGGAAAAAAATTAAAATTCTTGAAAGAACTGTTATCTGTCTTTTCACTTACCGATATTATTTAAATCGAAATTATGGCGATTAAGCATTACACATAAGTAAATTTTAAATAGAAAGCAAAACAAAAATATATGGAAC
>NW_019390483.1:0-3781 GCF_000671375.1 Centruroides sculpturatus
ACTCGGGACTTATTAAGCCTCCAAAAGTCAGAAACGAATGGAAAACTAGTAGTTTTCCGTGTACTAAAGATTAGTACAGTACGGTAATATAAAAACATTTTGTTGATTTGTTAATTGAATTTTAAGTTCTTTACGTTTTTTCAGTTCGGAATTTAGCGGATAATCTGTCTGATACTTGTTATGTAAAGCTAAAAAATGTCTCTCAGATTATCCTTTTCAGCAATGGTTATCGAGATAAGGCATATTAAGCAACGACATTTATCATTCACCATTGTCAAAAAGTAATCGTGTTCCCATTCTTCATTGAAATGATATGTTTTCGATTTTTTTTGGTTTACTACTCACGTTCATGTTCATGGGTATACTAAAATGCAAAAATACGAGAATTTAAGAAANTCATTGAAATGATATGTTTTCGATTTTTTTTGGTTTACTACTCACGTTCATGTTCATGGGTATACTAAAATGCAAAAATACGAGAATTTAAGAAATAAATATTGAATTAAATATTATTCTAGAAAATTAAAAAACACATGAACTGCGGTAATTTATAATCGCAGTTTAGAGGTCTGTTGCGAGACATTCCAATTTTCAACGCGAGTGTTGAGTGTTGAAGTCAACAATTTGACGTCATCAACGACGTTCCAACTCGAGTACGAAGTGCTTACTTCCCATAATTCCATTCTCAGCAAGATGGATTCCATTCAAATGTCTTATTAATTACCCACAATTTATTAAAAAGTAGCTGTCAACATATCTGTTGAGTGCTGAGTGTGTTGAGTCAGCGCTGACAACAGCGCTACCTCAACGTTGAAAAAAGGAACGAATTTTAACGAATGTTGAGATCAGCGCTGAGTCAACGTTGAAAATTGGAATGTCTCGTTGCCGAGTACGCTCACTTATCGAGTAAATAAATTGATAAAAAAAGCCATAATTTAATTTAAAACATAAAGAAAAAGCACTTACATTTTAAACAGAAACAAATTTGATATTCAACGTAGTCACCGTGCATAAATAATACTGTTAACACTAAAGGAAAGAAGCTACCGTATGAAAGTACCAAATATTCAAGCTATTCAAAATAAATGGCTATGTTTTTCTGAGTCGAGTCATAACTGCATGCATACTATTACGTTTGCGCGTTACGTTCATGCGTTGCGTCGGTTACAAGTGTAACACATTAATTCGGAAGAAATCGCGGGCGATCGAACAAAATTCGCTTCGCGGTCGACTTGTTGCCAACCTCTGATATAAAGGAAAGCCATGGTTATTCCGTTAATACCTTTAAGCGTGCACGAAATTAAATCAAATTCGTGAAGACAATTAGAATTGCGATACACAAAAAGTGAAAATATGATACAGCTATAGTACAATATTTACAATGAAGAACGTGTATACAAAGATCTGGAACATACACAATGTACAGAAGTTGTTATTATTCCATATAGTACACCAGTTTTTATTGGGTGAAGTGAAGGTTGAGATTCTTATCAGCTTTTGGTACAGTACCTAGCAACTAAATGCTGGAGGTGGAATTAAGTCTCTTTTTCACTTATTAAGTCCTTGCATCTTCAAGGCCACTGTCTGCGATTTTATTTATAAAATTACTTTTATATTTTAATGATATAATAGATAAATTTGTATGCGAAGCTATCTATTATAAACTTTTATTATAAAAAAGTTTTTTTATTTTATTAATTATTACAAAATAACAAAACGCTTAATTTGATGGTAGAGATGAGTTTAATTTTTAAAATACATATTTATGGTAGATGTTAAAATCGAGTGACATATAGCCCATTACTATTTCCTCATTCATTATATATTTGGGGCCATCCATGAATTACTTTAGGTCGATTTCGGCCATTCTAGACCCCACCCACCCCTGTGTAAGAAACCATAATATTTTCTTTGATCCTCCTCCCCTTTCCTATCTTACGTAATATTTTGGCATGATTTTATAGAAAGATTTTAATCAAAAGAAATTTTTTTATGAAACCCTAAAAACCTTAGGTCCAAAATATATAATTATTAATTAGTTAATTAATATGTACTATTATTTATAAAAGACTTTATGTGAACAAATTTAAAAATATAAAAATTTAATGAATTCGAATAAACAATTTATTTTAAGAACTTTATTTTTTAACTAGCTTCAAGTACCCGTTTCGCTGGGTTTTTATTTGCTCGTGCATTTATATCTAATATAGTTTTTTTTTTCTTTTTTAAAAAACTATTTCTCTTACCCTACATAATCTTTGTTCGATTCGATGTGTTTTCCTATAATTTTCAAGTTGCTTTCCTGTCTGATTATTTCTGTTTCGTTGAAAATTTTCTCGTAGCAATGTTATATGTACTTCTCTTTCTTCTTTTGCCTTTGATATATGATTCGAGACCGCAAAAATTCTTTCTTACGCTTTAGCAATGTTTTTTATATTTTTACTTTTCACACTTTACTATTCACTTTTCACTTTCTACTTTTTTCTATTATTCGTACACTTTTACTTATAAAAAAATCAACTGAAAAATGTGCGTCACACGTCTCCAAAAGCCATCCCCACTACTCACACGTAACAATCCTCGACTATTCCAAAACATTTAAGATTAAGATTAAGATTACATTACAGCAATTCTTACCCGTTTTCTCAGAATGCAAGAATTAGGAACCCCATTTCCAGACTAATTAGAGAATTTTTACATCAGTCTAAAAATATGTTCAATTTCCCGCAAAAACGCAAAAAAACGCGCCTGCGCCTGTAAATCTTGTACGCCGCTTTATCTTACACACTCCATTGTTACTCAACACTTCCATTGTTCACACTTCCATTATTGACATTATCAATAATGGAAGTGTGAACAATGGAAGTGTTATGAAAGTTCCATTGTTAAACGTTTTAGAAGTCAACCATTTTCAATCCCATATCTCTCACACCCTTATAGCTATCGAAACGCAACCACCATAGTTCACGATGGGAGACTTGGGGCTACTACCACACACAAATACAATTCATGTGCGATGTGTAGTTTTGGCTGCAGAGTGAAATACAGTCGATCCCCCTATAAGACGGTAGATACGTTCCGTTCTTTATGAATCAATTTTGTAGGAATCACAGTAAATCACAGCCCGACACGTGTGAAGTTTACGGACTACGGCTGTTTGAAAGGTTTTCTTCTATAAAATTAATCGATTCCTAGACTAATTCGACTTAACATGTCCAAAACACGTATATTTTTTAGGAATAATCCGTGTAAACTATGCTATAAACAAGAAATTGTAGGATTACTTACCGAGTGTGCACCGTTCGACGTCGCCATTGCTTAAGCTTGTTTTCGTCGCGGAACAGCGCAGCAAACCGCGGCTGCGATTTCTGATGTTATTTTTCGGCGAAAACTTCGTTGAACTTTGGAGACATTATTAATATATATAATTTTTATGGTCGTTGAATAAGAAATGTTTCTTTCACAAGAAATGTTTAAAATTACAGTACNCGTTGAATAAGAAATGTTTCTTTCACAAGAAATGTTTAAAATTACAGTACTGTATTAGACTTACGGTACCTATTTTACATACTGTACAGACGATAGCTTGCCTAAACTCTCCGTAGCGTGGCGCTAGACGGCGAAAAGTAGTTCGGCTGCCCGATGACGTTATACCTAATTATAGGAGTTTTTTTACCGTTGTCTACGGATACCGCCACAATTTTTTCGCCGTCTTATAGGAATCGTAATTATAAAAACCCGTCTTATAGGGGAATCTAATGTATAGGCACAAATACGCCCA
>NW_019390484.1:0-3090 GCF_000671375.1 Centruroides sculpturatus
TTACTGGTTTTCGTCTTTGGAGTTAATCATGATTTTAAATATTTTTGTTTTGATTTCAGTATTTCTTTATGATTAAAAACAAAAAAGCTCTTTCCAATTGGAACTAATTAAACATATTTTTCTCTTTTGTAATGAGAGATGCCCACATTAGACTGTGTTAACAAGCACACCCCTGTAGATTAGTAACTAGTGCTGTGGATAAAGATTTTGTTTATACATAAGCATAACTGCATTTGTCATATTCAAATCTTTTCCCTGTTCTTATATGATGTTTTCTTAATTTATTTATAAAGGTATATGGGCCCAGAGAGTCTCTGATTATACTAATGGATGTAGACACATCATCATCCACATGAAAATGGATAGTAAGAAATAAAAAATGGAAAACAGAAAAGTTGGAAATGAAACAACAGAGGATTAAATTATAAACAATTTTAGAACAAATGCATACACGGTCACATTTGGATTTGAAGAGATATTCTAATATGAATGGCACAGATGCATGCATCTTTACTGGTATATTCTATATCTGTGAGGCATGGGATTTACACCAATAAACCAGAAGACAACTAGATGCCTTTGAAAGAAAATGTGATAGGTAGCTACTCAGAGTAGATTAGCATGACAGAGTTGCAAATGATGAAGTCTGAAAATGAATCCAACTAGTGAAAACACTATTCCAACAGGTCATTCAAAGGAAACTTGGCCTTTTTGGTCACATCTGTAGAATGAGTGACAAGAAAGTAATTAAAACTATAACACTTAGAATCATGGAAGAGACAAATAAAAGACACAGGCCATACAGGGAATGGATGGATATGTAAAAGAATGGTGCAAGAATAGTATTCAGGAGCTGGTTCACTGTGCCCTAGACAGAGAGGGATGGAAAAGAATGGTGAAAATGGCATCAGGTTCCAAGAGGCACTACTCTCATGGACAGTGATAATGATGATGATGATTCTAATAGGGTAGGAAATTCAAACTGAACTTGATTTTTTTTTATTTAAGCTGTGAAGATGGATAGAGAAATCTAAAAGCATTCACTCCTTTACAGGAAAAAAGTATTTTAATGATTCCTATATGCAGAAAGATAATGTTTTGAACGACAAGAAATTGAAAATTTCTATTTTATTATTTCATAGATTCTCCCTATTACTAAATACTACTAAATTAATAGTAAATTAACATTAAAATATCAGAATCTATTGTTAAAAGAGTAATTGAAGTTAATCATATTACTATACCCATCTTGGATTCAGCCAGACCAACAATGAGATGATCAGCTGGTTAGAGACAGGGACAGTATATCTAGGATAAAATTCCTACAGTTGTTCAACCACCCTAATTCAATTAAGAGTCTCTCAGAGAAGTAAGCTGACGTCAATCTTCTTGGCTGATTGGTCATCTTCTACATAAGTTTTTATGATATCCATTTGTTCATCATTAGAAATTTATGATAAGAACTGATTATTAAAACATTAAACGTTTTGCTCATTCAAGTATTATTGTATCATAGTAAAAAATCCAAGTTTTGAACTCAGTCTAATCCCCTATAATTTATCATAAACTGTATGAATTGAGATATTATTTCCTCATCCTTCACCCATCTATTACATCTCAGGTCTATGTATAATGTGTGGAATTATAGCTGGTCATATAAGAAACAGTTTGCTTTAATTCATTGTTTATACTGAATTTTCAAATATACACAACAAAATTGCCTCATGCGATTAATTAAAGATTATTAATACAGGTGTAACTAATAAATAAAAATTGTTCCACTATAAAAATAATTATTTTAAATAAGTTTTGACTTCATTACTTACTAATTTTTGTTTAAGAAGTTTCTGTTGCAGAAATCCTCTTCCAAGTGCCTGTAGTAATATTATTTTAATTGAGGTTTTTCTATTCATTAAGTTCTTCCACCATATTTGCAATTTCCTGCATGTTTTCTTCTATTAAAAAAGTGTTTATTAATAGAATTACTTGCTTAATCGAATTATTTGCTTTTTAAATTTACTCATATTGCTTCATGAGATAATTTAGAGAAAAACGCATACCTTTTTTGCAAGCAAAAAGAAAGAATAATATCTTTTCCTCATCAAGAATCCCTTTCCAGCACTTATGCAAATAACTGCACTTTTATATAAATCATGATAATTTTGTTTTGCCTGTATCATTCTCCACAAAGTCTGAAGCTTTAGACATGCAAAATCCTATCAATTTAGAAAACAAATTATCGTCTATACGTGACATAATATTAATAAAAATACTTTTATAAATGTAATGAAATTCTAATTATTGTTATTTGTTCATGTTTCTATATACAGAATGTTTCAAAACAATGTTATTGTTAATATGGAAGTAACATTCGTAGTGGCAGGTTGTCCTATGGATAGTTCTTCATGTGCAAGAAGCACAGTCGAATTATGAAGTTTTCGAAAAAAGCATAGTCTTGCTGCCTCTTCTGCAGTGACTACACACCTTCTTGTAAGTACAGTTTTCCAAAAAGAATGTGACCATTTTAAGTTATTGTAATTATGTTAATTATTATCCAAAAACATTGTAATGTATATTAAAACGTTGGAAAACTGTCCAAGTTTATCATTTGCCCATTAAAATTTCTCAGTCACATGGCACACATCTGAATCTTCCTAAGCTGGCTATGGCATATCTGTTGTCATTTCTTCCGTGGCAGTATTAATTCTACACTTCCCACAGATTACTCATGTTGTACAATGATGAGGGATTCCAACTTTGCAAACTACAGAATGCAAAATGCCCTGTCTGTTTCCATGGGCATCTGCAAAAAATTTTTGAGGGGGCCAAAGCTTGGAGACAACTAATTACATCAATAAATTTTTATTTAATTATTTAATGTTTTGGTGTTTTTCACAAGTAGATTATTAAATACAAAGAGACAGACAAAGCAACTCATGATCGAGGACATAGGATTACATATCTCAATCACTTTTACTCGATGTCAAAAACATGTTATTTTAATGTTTAAATTTTTAAAAAGATCATAGAAAATTACTGTAAAAACAAATAATTTCTGGTCTTTCAAGAATCAAAAAATTAAAATTATAG
>NW_019390485.1:0-3165 GCF_000671375.1 Centruroides sculpturatus
CTGAAAATTTCTAAAGTATAAATATTTACTGAAAAATAGAGTTTCAGTTACCCCAGTATCTCTTTGTAAACCACATTTGTAGTACAGTAATACCTCGACTTACGCTACCCCGACTTATGCGCACCCGGAGTTACGTGATTTTCAAATCTCGTCGATTTGTCTTTTGTTTGAGTGCCACGCAACTCTCGATTACGCACTCCCTCCACACTGTTGTTCGGCTTACATGTTAGGACGTGTCGCGTGGAATCAACACATAGCTACAATTTATTTTGTGTTATTTATTTCTGTGTTTGTTATATCTACGGAGACTTGAGAGACTCTATGTGATGATTTCTTGTAACCGCGAACGAATCAAAAGACGAGATAAGATTAACGAGAACATTTATTAGCTTACATACATCTGACTTGGATTTTACACAAATTGGGAAATTATACCTTGACTTACGCGAATTCAACTTACGCGGTTATCGCTCGGTCCCACCTATCACGTAAGTTCGGGGTATTACTGTACTGCCTTTTAGGACTGAGACTTTTTAAGCCTTAATCCTCTCCCGCTCCCCCCATGGGGAATTTCGAAAAATACCTTCTTAGTGTGCATTTTCATGACTTATCCTAACTGTGTATGAAATTTCACCTCTTTAGGTTCAGCAGTTTGCTCTGGGCAATGATGAGTCAGTCAGTCAGGACATGTAATTTTATATATTTACATTAAATGTTTTTTAGTTTATTTATTCGAGCAGTTAAGATTTTGATGACATTTGGAATTACATAACTTTTTCTTTGTAGCATTTGCATCTATTAGATTTTCAACCAATTTTGCAGCAGCATAGGCCTTGGCCTCCTGAAATTGATGACATTCTTGCACATTCTCTAAGTGAAATTTCTGCGCATGGTATATTTCCAACAGAGATAGTTTTCTTTACAAGCAGTGAATTGATTTCTGGAATATAATAGATTTAATATGCCATGTTTGGTAACCAGTTTGTAAAGATTTTTATCTTTAATCGCAACAACTACACCTAAAATATTTTTTCCATCACTGCGGACTAAATCTGGTACATGAATCCTTACTGAATCACCAACATTAGCTGCTGTGTATTTGGAATTTGATGTATCAATCACTTTTCTGCTTGCATCTTAAAAAAGATTAAACATAGCCATTTTCCTTGTTTTAGACACACTTTTTATTTTTTCTTCTATTTTTGGATCAACTGTTTGGATTTTTTCTTCTTCATTCACCAGTCCTGTTGGTTTTTAACAGTCATAGTTGAATGAATTTAGTTAAATGGTCTTGATTCACGAGTATAAATTTATATTGCTCATCGGCTTGCAGCTACGTATCTATAAGATCAACCTGACATCTCGAGTTCATTTCATTAGGCCTACATAAAATTTGTTTAACTATCAAGCGTTTCTTAGGAACATTCTGTTTTGTCTGACAGATTTCACATAAGTTCAAATAAATTATGATCACCTTTCTTGTAATATTTTTATATTTCATATTTAATTCTTTTTCCATACTGTTTCTACCGCCATGTCCAATAGCAATATGGTCCTTGTTCAATAGCTGAAATATTTCTTCAGTTTGAACATAATATTTAATCACATTACTTTCTTTTAGTCATAAGTAATTTTTCTAAATTTTCGATAGATACGTCATATATACATAAATGCTGATATTCTTCTGGTAATTTAAAATTAACTTTCATTTTTGACTCTTTCACTTTTTGTATCATTGACAAATATGCTGATTTTGTAAAAATTTGATTGTTCTGACTTTTTTCTGCAATTAACTTGTTTAATCGGTTGTTGAAGCGATTATTCATATCACTTAATGATTGCTCCATGATCATTGCTTTTGTCAAAGAAGAAAATACTATTTTAAGAGACAAAAGTAAAATTAAAATGTTGCACAAGATTAACTACTGGTTGAATAAATTTAAAATTCGGTACTAAACGCAATATGCATGCTCAACTCAGATGCAAGTGCTGATCAGCTAGTGTATGTTGGATGATCACTCCTCAATCTATTATCATCACTTTGCCTGACTAGATGATAGCAGTATTCAAAATGACTGGTCAATTTGATAAATTATATTAAAACACCTGAAATTTATTAGTGCCCGATTTTGTTTGTCGTCATTCATAATGCCCATATTAATCACTTAGTTCATAACATATACACACTTACATAATAAAACCCCTGACAAATGTCAATAAACTAGAATGCTAAATATACATAAAAATCCATACAATATCAATAAAATAAAATACTACTGTACATACAATTTCCAACATTATCAATATTAAAATGCTAAATATACAAATTCAACTTGGCTGCTTGTCTTATTAATTATTTAAAATTTACGTGTTTTGATTATTTTAATTCTCAACATCTTTCCTTTGTTCTTGTCTTCCCTTTCTAGAACTTCGTATCCCTTTTTAATCCTTCTTTTGTCAACATGGGGGGTCTGTTCCAAGAAATGTTGAGAACAATAGAGAGAACAGCAATGAGCCCAAAGGGGAAGGCAAACTGGTCATTTTTAAGCTTGATNCTGCTTGTCTTATTAATTATTTAAAATTTACGTGTTTTGATTATTTTAATTCTCAACATCTTTCCTTTGTTCTTGTCTTCCCTTTCTAGAACTTCGTATCCCTTTTTAATCCTTCTTTTGTCAACATGGGGGGTCTGTTCCAAGAAATGTTGAGAACAATAGAGAGAACAGCAATGAGCCCAAAGGGGAAGGCAAACTGGTCATTTTTAAGCTTGATTTTGGAGAAGACGCACGCAGGTCCTCACAGTCTGAGGAGGAAAGAATGGAAGAGCAAAAAGGTTAAGCTTTGGTGAATACTGTGTAGCTTTACAGGATATAAATTTTATTAACGCTCCTTTCCGAACAAGAGACTTTCGATCATTACAAAGTTGGATAAGCAACGGAACTATATTTGTGACGAAAGACGGAAAATCATAAAGCTAGAATAATTCTCGCAAGGAACAGTATCCTGACAAAATCCTGGGTATTTTTATGATTGTTTTTCTATTTCTATCCTTCTAATTTCTGTATTCTACTTTCCTCTTACTTAGATTGTAAGGTAGTTTTAAGGTATTAATTTTGGATTACTTCTGTTATGTGCAAAACATTTTTCTTTTGTATGATCTGTAAC
>NW_019390486.1:0-3102 GCF_000671375.1 Centruroides sculpturatus
TTATTTGATTCCATTTACAAATTTTTTATGCTGTTTCATAAACTATCTCATTGAACAGTTCTTATTAATGTTAAGAAAACATTAATGAATAAATACTTCTATCCCATTTTTTGCTGAAAAATTACATATTACATAAGTATTGTATAATTTTATATTAATGATATTACATAATTTTACCATGTTAACTTTTTACTATTGTTAAATAGTAATGACAGATGAAACATGAGTTGTTATTATTTTACTACTAAAACTTTTACTGTGTAGAAAAATAAATAAAAATAAATTAGAAAGTTAATTAGTTTTTTATAAGCTTGTTTTCTCTGAATTATTAAATACCTATCAAATATTGGTGAGTTGTTGTAGATTACAACTTATGTAATACAATACGGTAATACAAATTTACCTAAAAGTTTATTTTGATATACAGTGAATTGTATGTTGCTATTCAATTTAAATATAATTGTTTAATTGTTAACTATTCATCTGATTATAATTTCCCCTCCAACTGAAGAATCCATGATGCATTCTTCAGTGATAAGCATACATTTTGCTGAAGGGAACTAATCACAGGGAACAAACCAGTAATTGATTATGCCAACTTTATTATACATGAAATGTATTTTGGGCTTTCTGCTCCTCTTCAGTCCTTTAATACAGATCTAGATCTGATCTGAAGATGGGAAGAAGGCCCAAAATACATTTCCTTCAGAAAAATTTATGCATATTATTAAAGCCAGCAGAAATATTTGTTATAAAAAGTGTATGACAAATATTTTTAATTAAATTTTAATTAAATATGATATTTATGAATAAATTTGATGTTTTGAAACAATTTTTAATCACATATTAAAAATTTTACAGAAATTAGTGCTTTATTACACATTATTTATATCGTTATCAAGTTAGGGAAAAAACCGAAAAAATATGGATTATGGATGGATAGAAACATATGGATAGAAATAATATGGATAGAAACATAAAAATAAAATTGCTGAAATTATATTTAATTAAGATTTATGCATAATAAAAAACAGAAATTTATATATACTATATTGACTATCAACAATTACTGGATAAGTCAAGTTAATTAAATTGATATATTGTATCTATAGATAGATGTACAGATCTGTAAAATTTAACTTGTAAAAAAATATGAAATCTTGTTTTTTTTATTTGAATAAGAAAATTGAGTTTAAATTTTCAAAATTTTATACATAAATTGGCAGATTACTTTACTTATTACATAAGTTTTATAAGCAAATGTCTTTTGCTAAATGATTAATCAGATTTAATTGAGAAAACAAACTTTGCAAAAGTAAATGTTTGAATGAATAAGTGATTTTATTCAAAACTTTTAAATACATTAAGTTAAAATTAATTAATTGATTGATGATTAATCAATATCATAAATTTATAAGATTTATGATATTGATTAATCCATCATGAAAATATGAAAAATATTTGAAATACTGTATTAAATTTAAAATATTATCAATGTCATTAATGATTTTAATACAAAAATAAAATAACAACATGAGTATAAAGTATTAAAATATATGTTAAAATAAACTTTTTAAATTTTTTAAAATAACATACAGTATATATTTTAATTATTCTAGAGTTTCTCTTTAGTTATGTTTATTTTATTTTAAAATTTTAATTTAAGAAATAATCAATTTTTTAATTTTTTCCAGAGAAAAAACTCAAAAGAAATTCACACATAAGTATTCCATCTGTCAAATTAGATGCTTATGAATCATTTATTCAGAATGATAGTGGTCATTCCTCCTTTGCAGAGAATAGAAGCAATTCTGCATCTCCTGATGTTGCTCCTCAGATTTTACATGAAAAATTACAACAAGCATCTCACAATACTACAAATGTAATGGAAGATGTTAATTTATCATCCATACCTTATCATTCAAATCAAGTGGTTTCTCCAGATGTAAATAACCTTGATAGCAAGAATAATAAGGATTGTTGTCATGTGGCTAATCCATATACAGAACAATGTTCAAAATTAAATGAATATAGGATATCTGATAACACATTTAATATACAAACAAGTGAAACTAGTCATAATTTAACAAGTCAGGATTGTTGGAAGTCATGTGCTGTTCATGGACTTGATTGTAATAGAATAACACCATTAGATAGCAAGTGTAATAATGATACTTCAGATTCTTTAAAAGAACCAGTATTATCTACTTCTGAAATATCTAATTCTACTGCAGAAACACCAATCATAACTGGAAGGACTCGAATTGGCATTTCATCTCTGAATCATCAACAGAAAAATGGTTTGCATCTTCAAGAAAAATTACATTTTATGGATATTGGATCCAGCTCTTATAAATATCAATATAATTTGTCATCAGATTCTGGTGTTTCTTCACCTTCAAATGGAACTTTAAATAAAATGGAAAAATGCNTATTGATTCAGTTGTATTGTATGATTAAAATATATTGGGTTGGTTTTTATGTAATTATGTAATCAGAGATGTAGCCAGAAATTTCTAAGTCACCTGCATGGATTATGGCTTGGATAGATTAGCATAGGTGAGTAGGTTACTGTAAAAACACTATAGTCTGTGATTGTGATCACTAGCAACACATTGTGCAAGGAGCTGTCATATCGGTATGTTTGCTCTTTGCATGTTATATGCAAGCCGTATGCAAACTAGTGACAATTTGCACTTGACAATGCTCAATAAAAAAAGAAAAGGCTGAACAAGAACAAGTATCAAATTTTATTCTGCTTCATCTTGTGGATGTTTATATAGCGTAGTATTTGAGTCTGTTGTTTTGTTTCATTCAGTGATCAATAGTCAACTGCTTGTGACATTCTTTTACACTATTTACTTTTAAACTTGATTTGGGAATGGCAGTTGTGGCTGCCAGAAAGAGAGGGATGAAAGAGTGTTAGTGTGAGAAATGCTGCCTCTTGCTCTCCTGTATGGCTACATCCTTGTATAATATAATTATTTTTTATATTCTCTAAATTATGAATGGCATAGATTATCCATTCTTTTAATTTTCAAAGAGCTGTTACTTGCATTCCTTTTTTTTCAATTCATCAAGTCTTACTTTTTTAAATTAATA
>NW_019390487.1:0-3095 GCF_000671375.1 Centruroides sculpturatus
TCGGACTGCGTTAACTCGAAACCCAATCTATACGTACAGTATATAGGATTTTCCATACAATGTGGTCTTGTAAAGTCAAAATTGTTGGTACTTTTACTTCGAACCTATATCCTTCCATATACCATTCGCCTATTGTCAAGTCCGAAGATCAGGGACTTTCATAGGTCCATAATTTTTTCTTACCTTTATAGGTACAGAAAAACTTAAGAAAATCGAAGATAAAACTGTTAACTCGAAACTTTTATACACTCAAAATCGGGATATTTTATACTGAAACTTTGACTTAATGAGGTTTTACTGTATAATTAATGCATAAATTAATAATTATTATAAAATTCTCAGGAAATTGTTTAAAAATACAAAAAAAAAAAATTAATAATAATAAAATGTAGCTTTAATTAGTTTGAGAAATTTTGATCTTAATTTCATAATAATTCGAATTATTTCAATATTAAGCGATTTATCAGATATGAGAAAGTTTAGTAAATTTTTATGGTTTTTTTTACAGACAGATTAATAAATCGTTTTTGGATTATTATCAGACTGCATTTACTGAAAATAATTAATTATTATTATTAACTAAANATATCATCTGCATATTCTGAAATTCCAAATTCATAATGAAATTCTTTTCTAAATTGTTTCTGTAATGTTTCCACAGAGAGAACAATAAGCTTCTCAGCATCAAAAGCATCATTCCTCTCGGCATGTAGTTCGTGAAGTTTTCTAAAAGCATCAAAAATTATTTCAGTTTCTGTTTGAATTCCATATTTTTGCATCAAAATTTGAAGAAAATGATTGTAGTTTTGTCGAGAAACTCTTGCCGATTCTTCATACTTCTCCCACCCAGGATAAATTAAATCAGGGTCAATCTAAAATATCGAATTTTATTGTTAGAATTTATCATATGATTATATTAGTTCCAACAAATATTTTAATAAGATTTTTAGATACATTTTGATGTAATAAATCTCTTATATAACTTAAACAGTTAATACTTTTGTTTCAAGCATTTAATACATGAATACTTTAAATTAGTCACCTGTAATTTAATTATTTCCTGTTCAATAGATGTAGTTTTCTGTACATGTTTTACAATATCTATATAAATCTCCTAGAGCACGTTCCGAATTGTAAGCGTATTTCTCTGTTCCTCTTTCCATAAAATCTGGATATCTATAAGGCTTCTCCTCAAATGTTAGAGGTTCCAGATGGCCAGTCTTTACATAATCTAATGCCAGAGAAAATTTTCGAGCAATCTGTTTGCAGACTGGAAAATTTATGCCATATCGATCTGAAATTGCCAAGTGAGCATTTCCAATTGTACCAATTTCATCATTTTTAATATATTCTCTCAAAATTTCGGCTGCTCTACGTACCTATGAAATAGGAAATTTTAATTTTGTCTAACTAATTAAATCGATTTAATTAAAAAATTTTTTTCCATGACTTACATTGAATAAGGCATGTGACTGATTATCTTCATCAAGAGAAGGAAAGTTTTCTGGTTCTCTGTTATGAGAAAAAAATAATTCTTTCTTCCAAATAACAGCATATTCATCTCCATCCAGATCAGAACCTGTTATAAGAGAAAATATTGAAAAATATTGATCGATTATTAATGATTTATTATATAATAATAATGAATATTGTATAAAAAACTAACAATTAATTACTATGAAGTCTCATTGATTCAAATTCCAAGAGACCCCAAAAACTTATCGAAGTGTCTAACAACGTAAAAAATTAAGAAGCAATACAATTTATTGACTCTTAAAATTTAAACACAGACATTGTAAAATTTCACGTTTTAAATTTCATTTAACAGGTTTATTAAAACAGGTTGAAAGTATTATAAAAATATTAGAATTCTGTGCAGTGACAGTTGGTATTAAAAATTTCATTACCGATTGAAAAACAGGTAAATACAATAACATAGTTAATACAACAAGACAGACTAGTTAATGTGTTTGAAGCCAGCTTTCTTATATTAAGACAGTACAACAGGGATCTTAATGTGAAATCTTATTCGATTTATATGATTTTAGAAAAACTGTCTGGCGACCCTGAAATAACCCTCACACAAGAAAAACGTTCGCTGTATCATATGCCGAATTCCTAATAAGGTTGCACGATATCTAAAATTTTGACATTGATAGCAAACATCGCAAACAAGACATTTATTAGTAGTAAATACAGTAGCTTCCAACAACGACAAAAAAGTCAACTATTCTTTATAAAAATCAATTTGTTTAAAAACCCAGCAACGAGTTGCTTAACATTTCCGGCAACATTTAAAACTACTGTGTGGTGCCATATGTTATGATATTTTATTAATAAAACTTTTTATATTTTTAATTAATACAAAATGGTAAAAGGCTTAATTTTCAGGGTAGGGATGGGTTTTATAAATATTTGTAAATGCTAATAACGAGTAAAATCCTCATTAAGTCCGAAAGTACTAGAGATATGACACAATACTCCCTTTACCTCTTCATCTCCTCAACCTTTAACCACCAAAATCTAATAGTATCAATTCCCCTAAAAACAAACAACCCTGAAAAATTTTAGAAATTTTTCACAGGAGTTATTAAGTTTGAAAGAATGTGAACAAAAGCGTGTCACACGCTAACATTTAATACATACAGAAAAAGAAACCAAAACGTCATTTCTGGACATTTCAAGGTACCCGAGTCCAAAACTGTAAAAATCTTGTAGGGTCATTTTTTGACCAATCGTCATCGATTGTTTTCCTCTGTTATATATAACAGAGCCTAGAAAGTAAAAGCAATGTGTTACACGGTGCAAAGATTGGTTGAGGAAAAGGCAACGGTTTTCAAAACTTACTGATTTGTAAGTGGTTCTATTTTTTTTTAACCAGTTTTAAATAAATCTCTTCTTTTTTTTGCTTTATCAAGACAGTATGTAGATTTCACTTGTCACAAACAGTTTCATTTTTATATATTTCTATAAATTCCTTCAAACATACACGATGGTTAATTCGAAAATCGTGTTTATAACGAGATACACGCCTCGCCAATACGACAGATACAAAATAATTGAACCGGTCGCCTGACTGCTCCACCATAAAGTCT
>NW_019390488.1:0-3126 GCF_000671375.1 Centruroides sculpturatus
GAAATATCTGATAGTTGGATAATAAACCGTTTTATTGTAATTTGTCTTTTTAAATTATTAGATGATATTAAAATTTGGAAAAGGGAATCCCTAGATTGGTAAAATAGGCGAATTTCCTCCTACAACTTCGGTTGTTGTTCGGCATACAGTTAAAGTTTTAACAAAGTTCGAGCGAATACGTAATTAGCAAAAAAAAAGTTGAAATAAAGTGATTAAACAAACATTATTACGAATATCATAAATAACAGTTCACAAATGCATATATAGAAATATTTTTTGAAGGGGGAAATGGTCTTCACAATTTGAAATCGATCGGACACACTGTGCTCGAATGCTCGTGTAAACGCGCATTCGAGCACAATCTATCGTAGGATAAATGTACTATGCCAAAAACCTTCGCGGGAGTGTATTAAAAACTTTCCGAAGTTTTATGGCAATCGGATAAACGGTGTGGTAATGCATGAAAGACACACACACACACTCATTTATATATATATAGATAAGAAAAAGAATTTGTTAATGTTTAAGGGAAAGTAACTTCTGGGTCGAAATTGTACAAATTTATTAAAGTTGTTGATAAGATCGATTGATATTCTCTTTAAATACCCTGAATTTTATGAACTTGTATAACTTATATAATCTTGTATAACTTATATACTTAAAATAATAAATATTAAATAAATTATTAATTTGTTTTATTTATTTCAATATATTAATTAACTAATAAAGTAAAACAAAAAATAAGAAGAAAATAATTTACTAAATTTTAAGAAATGAAACTCCAAACTTTTAGTTTTTATTGACTTTTAAAGTAGCTTTTTTTAGGTACTCTTATTTCAACAACAATTGCAGATATTTATTTACGAAAACAAGAATTCGAAACTGTAAAGGACCCAATCTTTTTGTCAAAAATTAAACCGGAGACACTGAAGAGGTTGTGTCTGTACGGAATGACTGATACAAGCGTACAATAATACCATTGACACAAACACAAAGAAAAAATAATATTTTATTTGTTCGAACTTTAAAACGTTGTTTTTAAAAACATTTATTAAAAACATTTTAGCACATATGTATGGTTTACGGACTATCCGCAGTACAATCGTCATGCACGTGTTAATAAAAGGTAGTTATTACTTATTCAGATATTTTTAATTTTTAAGTTAGCTTTCCCCTTTGGGTACTTCTGGATCCGCCATGTGGCTGTACGTATGAAACGATATTGGAAGTATTCGTAGCATTCGCATCTGTTTTTTTTTTCAATGTAATATTCGATATTTCGAATATCTTCTAGTACTGTATTCGATTATTCGCCCTACTCTATTATAATACCGATACAACAGTTGGATTTTACAGTTTTCCCGAAATGTGACACGAAGAAAACAGAAGAAATAATTGATAAATGCTGTGAGTAAATATAAATAAATGCATATGTATATATAATTTGGGAATATTATTGGAATGCTATTTGAAAACACTGTAGACCTATAAATTCCCACTGTCGTCTGTCCTTCCTTAATCTCGAGAACAGAGTTAGATAGATGAAAGATGAGACCAGATATGGAAACCTTAAGGATTAACTATATACGAACTTCCGATGCAAACCGGGAATCATCTTATTTCAATTCAAAAATTTTCTTTTGAAAGGTATTAGATAGATGACCGGCACGACTCTATTACTAAAGGAAAAGTATAATGTACAGCTGCAAGCCATTATTAATTTGAGACGGAGAGTATATATTTAAATTAAATAAATTAAAAATATGATTAAAAATTGCAACCCGGCATTGTGACGATGTCACAATAAATAATTGTTCGTTTTATAATTTAAGCAATTTAAAGTTTAATCTCTTTTCCTCATTTTAATTTGAGTTTTGAGAATTTGAGTAATTCATACTTTAGATTATTTATGTTTAAGACATTTATTATTTTTTTAGTTTTAAACAAGAAAGACATGGGAACCAAAAATTATGGTAAAATTTGTAATGCTTATTTTATTAGTAATCATCTTCACAGTCCATCATATAATGTCTGTGAAATTGGCACTCCTATTTGCCTCTTTTTTCCGAAGTAACGTATGCTGTTTGTTTGCCCGCCATTTACCAACCTTTTAAACAAAAGTTATATCCCAACGAAATTTTGGATAGTTACGTATTACAGCATCCCAATCATGTTTTTTCCCCTCAAAGACTTTTATGCCAATTGTTTGCTTACTATATGCACACATTTGTCCGACTTTTAAACATAAATGTATGAAAAAATATTTAGTATCATGCAGAAGTGAGAAGCTGGAAGGTTGTTTGCCTTATCACTTTAGATGATATTTTATTTGCTTTTTCTACTGAATTAATTGTATGGCCAAATTCTTTTAAACTTTTTCTTTTACTTCACTTCCTTGTTGTTTTAAAGCTGTAAAATGTAAAACACAAGCAAATACAAATTTCACTTCTATTTTCATTCTATTGCTGATTACAGTCTGTTTAATTGTGTAAATGATATATTTATATAAATTGAAAAATAAATAAAAGTAATCGTAAGATAATGTCTGTCATTTTAATTAAATGAAAGATTCGTTTTACTTACCTTAATGTGGAAATTGCAACAAAGCACCCTCTTATGGGCAATCTCTATGTTACGTAAAGGAACTGTTTTTCTAACGAAACTTAGTTTTGCTATTAGATGTAGCAGAAACACGAAAATATAAAATTTGCAGCTGCCTTATACTAGGCGTAGACATAAACATTACACCAGGGTATATTTTGCTTCTATTACGTTAGCTTAATACAAGTGCTCGAGAGTATAGGTGATGGAATACATTACTTGTAAAGTTCAGTGCAAATTTTCTTTTAAAAAAAAGAGATTAAAAAAATGATGGATTTTCGCGAAAATAGTACTGTTCAAAACATAAAAGTGAAACCATCTTTTATTTGCGCATAAAAGTATACATAGAACACGCAAAACTCGAGAAAATTCGAATTAATTTCAGTAGAGCGTCGTTTATACGAAAGTCGGTTATCTGAAACATCAGTTATCCGAAAGAATTCCAGTCGGCAAATTTAAATTTTCGCTAGTGCTGTGGCGCTGCAATCTTTGGCTATATCTTGGGCTACTCCAATATTTTTTTTT
>NW_019390489.1:0-3139 GCF_000671375.1 Centruroides sculpturatus
TGGACTTCGATTACCTCTTTGTCTGTTTGTCTCGAGTTTTTTGACGTTCTTTGACTACTTTTTTCTGTATTTTACAACATCTCACTTACATTATCCATTCTATAAACTCTCCAGCAACACAATTAAACCATTTTTATACGAATTTTAGCAATCTTTTCCAGCTAATCTTCGTTTTTCCTTACATTTAACATATTATTGCTTGCTAGGAGTTAGAAACTAGAAGCTCGTAGCTTCATTTTATTCATCTTATCTATTAAAAAATGTTAAAAATCTTCATCTAATTAGTAAATTTATAAAAATATTTAAAAATTTTACACGATTTACAAACAATAATCTTCAATCTACATCATCATTTTAGAGGAAAAAAAAGAGATAAAATTCAATTCAAAAATCTTTTCCTCCTCTCTCCAGTTATGTCCGTGTGGTGTTTCTAAATACAATAATCATCTTATTCGGAAGGGATTTTAGAACGATTTAACAAATTTAACATTATAAAAACCATAAGAAGAAGAATTCAATTTTAATCAGCATCATCATAATAATTTGCATAAACGCACAAATCCCATTTAATCCTCTTTCGACTTCATAAAAATTAATGATATATTATTATTTAGATACTTAACTTTGATTTTTTTTTCTTTCTTTCTTTCTTTTTCTTGTAAAGAATAGAAAATAAATATTTTTTTTTTTTCTGGTATTTTTAGTAGTTTATTTACTACATTCTTTCGAGGAAATAATAAGATTTTAGAAAATCCAAATCAATCCGTCACAAACATTGTAAAAATACAATAAATAAGGATTATTTTGACAGAATTTTCTTCTAGGAGACGAAGAGAATATAAAAGGAAAACGTAAGAGATTCCTAAAATGACAACTAATTGCATGTTTACTTCAAAAATCCAGAAATTAACATATAAAAAGTGAAAACTATCACAAAGTAACCCCAGTTTATTGACACTTGTTGCTTACAACAGAAATGTGATTATGGCATTTCTTTTTCCTATTCACAAAACTCAAACCCTACTGTGAGAAGCCGGGGTAGAGCATTAAAACTTTAAACCCCTTTTGACGGTGACGGATCGGCAAGATCTGCTCACGTTGTCATTGGATGGCTGCATCAAAATAGGAGGGCTATAAATTGAGTGGGGGAAGTGTGCTGAATCAGCTAATAGGGGACCATTCTCCAAATAAAGACATTATTTAGTTAACCTGTCAACCTAAGTTTAATAAAAAAATAAAGCATAAGATACAATTAGAGATATGCATTCCTAAGCTAGAGGTTGATGACCCATTCTATATGCATTTACAATTATTAGGGTGGTACAAATATACCTATATGAGCCAATACCTACCGACTCTAACTTGAATGCTAAATGATCAAGAGAGAGTGTTTACATCTATATTATCATACATCTTTTTGGAGTAGAGGCCATTGTTTCGGTGCTAAATTATTTGTGGAGAACTGGGAGAAACTTTGCACAAAAATTATAATTGTAATCCTTTGGGGACAGACCATATAGAGTCATCTCGCTATAGCGAGATGACTCTATATGGTCGTCTTCAGAGTATGTCTGTCCCGAACGTTGTGTGTCCTATCGTTATATTCCAATTAAGTGTGGGAATCCGATCAGGTAACCGTTTGTTTGATGGCAATGACACATCAAAAGTGTCATAGTTGGCCAATGAAAACTAAAAGTATTGCATTTCCTTTGATTGTTTTAGATTTCCTCATTAGACTAAGTTAAGTGTCAACTTTCTCACATATTTGCAATAATTTCAAGGGTCGATGTGAGGGAGGAAAGGACTTGTTGACAGCTAAGTCAATATTTGCTATTCTCTTCTTTTAACTCCATGGGAACTGGACAGAAAAAGGGAAAAGTTTCTAAATCTTCTCTTTTCGTTAAAAATTAAAAAAAAAAAAAAAAAAAAAAAAAAAAACAGCCCCTGGATTCTCACACTATTCAAGAAGTTCATATTATAGACTCTAAGTAAAGTTTGAGTTTTGTGTTGAATTTAGTTTAATATTGTACTTATTCATTTTTTTGATTTATTCTGTATATTTTAATTCTAAATTTATAATTTTAGTATCTTTTAACTTTACTTATGTTGTATTAGATTTTGCTAACCTAAAGATGGCTTTAAAAATGTTTTATTAAACAATTTTGTTAGATTTAAACTTGTTTTCACCTCCAATAAAAAAAACTGCAATTGTTAAAGAGTAATAGCAATTAATCCGTCAGTTAAACATGCAAATTACAATATATCACAAACATATACCTCATCCTTTCATTCATTTAGAACTGATATACTTATTTCAAACTTCTATAATTTTTTCCTAGAGGATTATTTTATTGTTTATCAACTTTTGATAAGAATCACACTTGAAACATGAAAATTTTTTGAAATGCATATGTAAATTCTTATTAAACTTTGCATTTTATAATCACATACTTAATCAGCAGCAGTCTAAAATCTTAGATATAGATTATCCCGAGCAACAAAATTTTTATATAACAATCACTCAGATGTATATTCATATTAGATGCTTATTTCTGCATAGCTGTTTTTTTAACCTTTAAAAAATAGAGATAAACAAAACCTTTCATATCATCTCAATTTTTCATTATTCACTTTTTTATATCTTTAATTCATTTTATATGAAATTGATCAGTAATTAATGTTTACAGAAACATTAGTACAGGTATACTTCAAGTTATGTTGTTTGTCAAAAAAAAATATATGGAAAAATAAAAGTCAGGTTTAAGTCATTTTATTCGACTTTATGTCTGTCTGCCACAAATATTGAAGTTGTAATATTACTAGAAAAGCGTTAANTTGGACAATCAAAGAAGAACCAGAAGAAATCACAGAGAACTTGACACTTTCTACAACTACGGATTTCCAATTTAATAAAGAAGAAGAATCGACATCCTTCTGAAATTTTGTAAGGCGGTTCGTGTATTAGGGACATTGATGCTGTTAAATTTTGGAGGTTAAAGGTCAAGGAGTTGGTGATATATCATATCTAGATTAGGGTCGGACTTGATAAAGATTTTACTCGTTATTAGCATTTACAAGATAAAAAGTTGATTAACAGATGGCACCATACGTAAATTTAACTTTTTGGCGGGGAAAGTCG
>NW_019390490.1:0-3507 GCF_000671375.1 Centruroides sculpturatus
ATTTCAATGTAAGACAAAACTTTCACATTAAAATGTAACTACAAATAATACATACTTTACTCTTAAAATTATTTTACATACAGTAGAGCGTCGATTTTCCGAATCAATTGGGGACTGGGGTTGTCTGGATAACTGATATTTCGGATAACTGATTTACATATGAAAAAATAGTTTAACCTCCAGTGATGTCCAAACACTCTTGCAATCATTCCAGAATTCTAAAATTGCATGTTAACAATGTGGGGGTGCAAGATGGGCCATCCCCATTTAGCCTGTCATGTAAGATATTATTTAGATGAACAATTTGGTGAGTGATGGCTTGGTTATAAGTCATTTCTTAGTCCATAAGGGTCTCCCAATTTGATGCCCTTCAATTTATGGCTGTGGGATGATGCTAAAATGAAAGTGTATGCTGAAAAACCTTCAAACTTGCATCATCTAATGGAGAGAATTTGTATGGTTATTTAGGACATTCCAGATGAACATTGTCAACATGCAATTCAGAGATTCCAGAAATGTCTGCAAGAGTGTTTGGACATCACTCAAGCACAGTTGGTGGTTGAATAGATGTATGTTGCTGTGAAACTTTAAAATGTAAGTAATATTTTAGAAGTTATTTCATAGTGATGTGACATTCTTTCTGGATGATATAGCACTTTGAAATCAAGCAGAACTTAAAAAACACCCTGTATATGCTTAAGCCATAACTAGCATTTAATGTAATATATATATATGTAATAATCACCATTATAAAGTATAAATTATCATTAAGTAATCTTCAAGTAAGAAGACAGTACTAAAATAAATCTGTGCTTAATGTTTTTTAAGTCATAACTCAATGGGTGAAACAAGTCTTTATCTTATTGGAAAATATAAAATGACAATTTCACAAATAGGCTAATTTTGAATTGCCTAATTCATGAAATAGGGAAAAAAATTGCCTAGTTTATGAAATTGGCAGTTGATATGCTAGTTTCGTAAATTATGCAAATTTTTGCTTATTTTATGAAATGAGCAATATTTCCGGATTTGATCCTAACATATATACAGTATAATAATCAAATTACAATAAACTGTTTTATCCAAGTACATTATTGAATTTGCACTTTGAAGAAGTATAATTTTTGCTTTTGAAATGTTTTTTTAAATTAAGGAATTAAGGTATCTGTTCAATATTTTTAAATGGACTATATTTAATTGAATATTATTTAGAATTAAGAAATTTTATTTGATCATTTGAGAATCTATTATATCTAAACCAATAAAGCTTACAAAAAAGATTATCTAACAAAATAATATCTAAAACACTGAATTAGATTGATCGTAAATAAACTATTAACTGGTAAGTATTTCCATTTCTTAAATAATCATTTTACATAATTAAATTTTGCATGAAAATTGAGATTTTAAATTTAAAGTATTAAAAACTATGAGATTTAAACTAGCTTATTTACAGGTATTGAACTCAAATATTATTTAAAAAATATTAAATAATAATTTGATTTAACTAATTTCTTAATATAAAGTTTAAGTTATATTTCAACATTTAAAATATATTTTAGTATTTACATTTTAATATTTATAAAATTTTTAGGTGGTATTTGTTCCTTTGTGGATAGTTATGTGTTTGGCAGTTATTGGTGTTCTTTATGCGATTATATTTGCAAGCATTTTATTAAGAACACCAGAAGTTGGTCCAGAACAACGTCGTACCAGTATACATTCTGCAATTTCTTACAGTATGATAGTAGTGCCATTGTTAATTTTTTTGGTATGATAATGGTATTTATTAAAAGTTAATTTTAATGCTGTTAGCTTTCTAAATCAATTATTATTTTGTTTTAGGTATTATTATCTAATAAACTGGACAGAGGAAGTAGTTTAAGCTATACAGCTACTTGCATTCCACTTTTTTTCACATTTGTTGTACTCATTCTCTTGTCATTTGGATCCAAAGGAGGAAATCATTGTAAATATTTTTAATATGTTTATTTTATTTTAAAAATTTTTTATTGATAACTGTAAAAGTAGCTATTTCATTAAAAATAATCTGAATTTGATTAATATTTTCACATTTCTAGAATATTGCACAAAAATAAATGTTTTATTTAACTTTGATCATGAAAATCAGAATTTAAGAGAGAAAATTATTAATGTTACTTAAAAAGAAATTAAATAATTATATGATTGAAATGTTTCAAAAACAATACAGCATGCTTTCAGTTTTTCATTATATAGAAATTTTACTATGAAGAAATTTAACTTGAATAGTTCTTAAAGAATAAAAATAATTTCTGTAAAATTAATACAATTAGTCCTCAGTTAAATCAATAGATTTAGTAGATCCTTGATTATCTGAGCCCTAATTAACCAAGTGAACCTGTAAATGAATACAGTGCATTTCTTACAATTCATAAAAAGCTTTGCCTTGAATGCATTGAACGTGTAATATTTTTTATTTCAACTGTACTGAATGAGTGGCTGATGCTTAGGAGACTGTGAAACATTGTAGAAATGAAGACAGTAACTGCTATAAGACAAAATACTCTAAATGATTTTTTTAAAGTTTAATATAACAACATGTATTAAAAATGATTTGTTTTTGTTATCCATTATTATTTAATTTCAATGTAAGACAAAACTTTCACATTAAAATGTAACTACAAATAATACATACTTTACTCTTAAAATTATTTTACATACAGTAGAGCGTCGATTTTCCGAATCAATTGGGGACTGGGGTTGTCTGGATAACTGATATTTCGGATAACTGATTTACATATGAAAAAATAGTTTAACGTATCCGATGCCGAAATTTTTCTCCGTTGTGTGTTGCTTCGCGTTGAATTTTCGTCAATGTTAAGCCTAACAAAGACTATTGTATTGTTAAAAATTATTTTTTTATTTTGTACAAACAAAATAAATATATTGAAAAATATAAAAATAATAAATAATTATACTTCAGATGTTAATTNCGACATTCTGTTGCCAAATTCTGCTCTGTTTCCTTCTGCTCAAATTGGTGATATCGTACAAATACAAGTCCCTGATGTTGACCGTGGCAGTACAGATGCCCGAAATGTGTTGATGGTTGTTGTTGGAATAGAAGACTCTGACTTTTATAAATTAACAAACAAAAATGTACCCTCAAGCAGCTTTATACCCATAATGCATTCGTAATTTATAAAGAAAAGTTACTTTCCATAGATGATATTTCTTCTCAAGAAATATCACTGAGAGAAGCAGCTGCAGCTAATTCGAAAAGTGGAGGGCAAGGCTATACACACTGTCATTGCAAAAACAAGTGTTCCACGAATAACTGCAGTTGTAAAAGCAAGGGACTTTTGTGTAATTTAAAGTGCCATAACAGTTTAAGTTGTTGCAATAAATAAGATTAATCACATAATTTATGTGTAAGTTTATTATTGTATTATTTTCTGTAATGATTTAGAATGTACTGTTTGTTTTAGATTCAACAGTTCATTTACATGTGCTGTTACTTAAGCT
>NW_019390491.1:0-3121 GCF_000671375.1 Centruroides sculpturatus
TAAATACATTTACATTAGACATAATTTATAATAAGTCTAAGTTAGACAACTTAGACTTATTATAAAATGTGAAAATGATCCTAAGAGATTCTTCCATCTTAACCACTGAGTTAAAACAACTTACTCTAATCGAAGACAAGTATTTCACTGGTTTAGATTTTGTTTCAGTGTATTCCATACATAGGCCTACATATGCTCTTAAAGTAATCCTACATACTTTAAGAGATTTCTTAATGGAAATGGTAAACCCTGCATCAAACCACCACCCTCAAATGTTGGAACTAGCCCATCTATGTATCATGTGCCAGTTTTCCAATACAAAAACCAAATTTATATACAGAAATGTCAGGTACAGACGAGCAGCACTTTATCAGATGACTTTGCCATACCCAATATAAAAAATCCTTCAAGAGTAAAAATTATCATTTTAAGCAATTTTTAAATAATTGATTTAATTTTAAATTAATTATCTAACTAATTATATTACACACTGTAATTTTTTCATTTTTTTTAAATAAAAGCAGTTCTTTTCAAAAACTTTCTTAAGTGCTCTTCTATAATTTTATAATGTACAAAAATTAGATTTCAGCATCTCTCATTTTGAAAACATCCCAGGTTAGACTAAAAAGGCTTTTATTGATTTCTTTTAAGAGCTTATTTTTTGTTAAGAGTTTAAAATTACAATAAGAAAGTAATGCTAAACTTTATAAGCTTTTAGAAATAATTTTATAATGTATAATAATATTTCTGTATTTAACTCTTTATTTGAATATTGATAGGATTGCTGCTAGTTAAAGAAGGATGTAACTTATTAAACATTTATAATGTATACTCCATATAACTGAAATGTTAGAATTATATTAATATATTAAATTTAAAACAATTTTCAGGACTTACTAAACAGAAATCCATAAATAATCTAGTACTAATGTAAAGAATATATTAACATTAATAAATCTTTAGAAAAAACTATCTTTGAAAAGAATCCAGAGCATTTGACTCAATTCTGAGAAAGTTTTGCCGGATTCACTAAATATCAATATATGATTCATCTCATTTGGCCTACAACTTACAAGTTAGTCATGCACCGATGATCAAATAGCTAATTAGGGAAACATTCCAAAACACAAATCCTTCTCTTACGTAAACAAAAAATAAGAAAAGCAACGAGTATATCTGATTACATAGCAAACATAACAAGAAATGAGATAGACTATAAAAATACATATTTACGAAGGTTAATTCTGTTTGACACATACCTCAAACTGGCTTAGTGGTAGCAACACTTAATCTGTACAACTGTAATCGTATTACTCACCTAACAATTTTCAGATTGTCAAACCTATCGCCAATTATCAACAGAAAAAAAAATCCTTAAATATCTATCTAATTCTAAGATGATGGTTATCAAATATTATCACTTTAGAAACATATTTTACTTTGTTTTTTTGTGTTTTAATCAGTTCTTGCTTATTAACAAATCCACAGGTATCCATCCACACAAGTTTTTTTAGTTGTAACCTTCGTAGTGGTTAACTTTAGGCTATTTTTTTATGTGTAAGTTATGTATAAAGTACCTGAAAGTAACTTCTACCACAAAATGAAAGGAATATCTCAGCTGATAAATGGCTAATCTACACAAGGATGACCTATTTTCTGTTGTTTTTTTTTTATTAAAAAAATAAAAGCATATTTTTAATCCAAAATTTATCATCAGATCTTACATTCTTTTTAAATAAAATTTAATGACATTAACCCATTAATATTTAATTACCTTGTTACCATTTAGCTTATTGATGAATTTATTATATAAATAGAGAATTAATAAAAGAAAAATATAAAACTTACCATGAAAATTATACTAAACGAAATGAAAACAAAATAAAAATAAAAATAAAAACAAATGACTAATTCATCTTCCTTCCTTCCGATCTACAAGCTTATTGNAAAGATCCTTGGGACCAATCGTAACAATACAACCGGTTGATTCGCACGTGCCGACATAATATAGAACTTATTCTAGTTTACGTTTATCTTAACTATAACTTAACTAAATATACAAAATAAAGGGCCCTCGATCAAGATGGGGTTGAACTATCGTAACCTAACTGGCCTTGGTTTGTGACGTCATGAAAAATGGATTCGCTTTTAAAATTATTATTATGTTTCTTTTTTACTATTTATACTATATCTATTTATTTATTCATCCATTCATTAAAATTGCATATTAAAGGCTTGAAATTTAACAAATAAAAAATTAATTTGGCGCTACGTTAAATATTTAATTTAGAAATTATAAATTATTGATTCTCTATACTTTGCCTCTTATTCCAATAGAAATTTTATTTATATTAACATAAAATACATTAATAGTAATTAAAAAGCATATTTTTTATGCTAATAAAAATTTATTTAAGTAAACCTATTTCATGTAAATTATAAGTGAAGTTTGTATGTTGTAAACATATGTATGAATGTAATTCCTAACAATTGTAAATAATAGGTGAATGTACAGTACAGTATTACAAATGTCATGCATAATTCATTTATAACAGGTGTCAGCCGAAACCAAACACCTGTAAATGAAGCAAATATATAAAACAATGGATTAATTAATTATAATTAACTATAACTGTAAAATACTTTAAAAATTAAAAATATTTATTTTCCTACGCACTAGTGCGGTTCAGTGGGTACGGGTGTTTGAAAGGTTTTCTTCGCAAAAAGAATAAGTTATCAGGAAACACGTCGGCGATGAGTACTCACGTAACCGAATAGCACCGACAAATGTCACGTGACAGCTTCGTACGCCGATGTGACGCTCCGCGACGAAAACAAGCTTAAGCAATGGCGTCTTCGAATGGAATACACTCGGTAAGTATTCCGACAATTTTTTGTTCATAACATATTTTATATGGGTTCTTTCCAAAACATTATACGTATTTTGGAAATATTCGAGTCAAATTAGTCTATAATCGATTAATTTTATGGAAGAAAACCTTTCAAACAGCCGTACCCACTAAATTGGGCACTTGTACAGATTAACGGGTACGGCTATTTGAGAGGTTTACTTCCATAAAATTAACTAAATCTAGACTAATTTCACTCGAATATTTCCAAA
>NW_019390492.1:0-3094 GCF_000671375.1 Centruroides sculpturatus
CGATCGTCTCATGCGATAACGCTTCTGTGTCATCCATTTTCCCCTGGAACCGAAAACAAAATGCAAAAAAAAAAAAGAATTATAATTGGCCCGAAGGAGAAAGCTGGGCCCCAAAACCAACGTCGATTGGCTAGCCCCAGGAAAAAAGAATAACGAGGGATGGAATAATAAAGGATGGAAGTAGGAGAATAAAACCAGGAGATACGGTAAGAAGAGTCTTGAGCAAAGTCAACGATGATAAAGAAGAGAAGAGAGAAAATGGAAGTCCGAACCACCTTCGGCAGAATAATGGAACTTCCTTCTTTTTTTCGCTGCTAAAAGTGTAAAAAATGTCGGAAGTTTCGATAGTAAGATTACTTCAAGAAATCTCCAAACTTTCTTTACTCGAACATCTGTCTGATTGTGTCCGAGTTCGAGTCGTCACTGTTCTTGTTCGCACATCGCAAATTCGGATGACATCGGTCGGTCGCAATGTTCTCTCTCTCTCTGTCGAGTAGTGTCGTAAAGTTGATTCCTTTCGGTTTAAACAAATGTTTAACTTGTTAATAAAAGTTGTCGCTCTCTATCAGGATCTACGCGACATTCATCTTCCTCCCAGGTATGTCAATTTATCATAAGTTTAGGTTTGCGTAGGCTGACCGTTCGGGCCTGACGGAAGTAAAAGCAAACCCTCACAAATATTTAAGATTTATTATAGAAAAACTTTAAAAAGTTTTTAATTGTTGTAAATAGAAAAATTTGCATACTATTCCGGCACTTAATTATATTGTTTTCGATCTTAGCCGTTCTATTTTCTATAAAGTTATTAATACCATCAGAAATACTCAGGGATGATTTCATATATTGAATTTTTATCATAATAAATTTTATAAATTATAAAAAAATCACACAAATCCTGTTATTCAATTTAAAAATGAAACTGCGTTTGAAAAGATTGATATTTACAACGATTTAGGTATTACTATTATAATATCTGCGGGTTTCTTTATTTCTATTTCAATTAATATTTTATTAAAATAAATTTTGAGCAAAATTTACGAAAAGCGTATTTATTTTTATAAGAATATTTGCTATATAGGTTTTTCTATACAGTAATACCACTTCCTATCATTAAGACACCGCATTCATTTACAGAATAATCTATAAACTAGTTGAATATTTTCAAGTTAATTCTTACCTTGTTCACAGTTTCCCTTTTCGCTAAATATCGACTGTCTTCGAAACTGTAGAAGATCTCTGCTATCGCCCACCGTTGCCAAATCTTCGCTAGATAAGGCACAATGCCTAGTCATAGTTTCGTAATTTATAGAACGGCACCGAAATCGTCTTTCTAGATCACATTGTTTCTGACAGTCGTGTATGTCGTGAGCTCTAGAAAGTCTATCGATGTAAGGAAAGAAACGATCTGGATAATCTTTATATTGGCACGTGGGAGGCTCTAAAATAAAGTGAAATTTGAAGAAAGAGTCTCTCTGAAGTGTAATTTATAATTAATATCACACACTTTACCTTTTATGCATTGATTTTCAAGATAATCTACATCTTCACTTTTCACAACAGCAGAAGGCTGGCTCCTCCGACTTTCAGAAAAAAGTCGACATAACTTTAATTTATAAAAGTAATTAGCAGACAAACAGTTCTTGTCTCTGATGCATAAATCTTCACAGTCAGTTCTTTCTGGTATACTTGGTATATCCATGAGCGCTGTTCCTTTCATTTGGTGCCCTATAACTCTTTCAAACGTCCAATACTTTCCACAACCCATATCTGTAAGAATATAACAATTTAAGTTTAACTAAATCCTTATCGCTGTAAAAATTATGAAAGAAATCTATTTTTTTAAACATATGTTTAAATTAAGAATTGCATTTTACAATTGTTTACCTCTTAAACAAACTTTCTCATAGTAAGCAGCAAGAGGAGACGGCATGAGAGCATTTGTAATTTCTGATGCAGCAACTTCCAACCAATAACAAATCTGCACAGGCGTGTAAAGAATTACAAATCCTTTGCATCTGTCTCCCATTCGTTGACATTCGTGTTGGCATTGCCCCAAAATGCCTACACTATCGATAATGGGTATTCTGTGCTTTCTTAAAAGACGAGGATCGTAACCCACTATTTTCTCGTAAGTATATCTATCGAAAGTACATACACCTGGTCTTTGAGTAGGAGGTACTACTGGAGGAGTTAGGATAGGTGTCTCACGTGGAACGGATCTTGTAATTTGGTTTTTACAATCCTTTTGAGCAAATAAGGATTTGTGGCGTAATTCAAATGCGGTATTCGGTAAACTTTCTTTATTATCAGAACTTAATAAGCATTTAAATTCGCCAGTTCCATCAACGTGGCTATAAGATCGACAGTTGAATGCTCTTTCTCTATCACATTCTTCTTCGCATTGCTGTGAAGTGACGATGCCATGAAGAGTACGATCTACATACCACATGTAAATCCCTATTTCTGGTGACTGATATGGACAATTTGACGTTTCTGAATAATAAATAATTAGTTATTACAGTGTAGAATATGATCTTAAAGTATTTTAAATATACATCTTACCAGAAATGCATTGATTTTCTATATAATCTACTCCAGCAGAGAAATGCAGTTCTGCAACTGGTGAATTTTTATCTTCGGTAGAAAGTGTACATTCTCTGCGAAAACTGTAATAATTTGACGACCTGCAGCGGAATCTTCTTTCTTCCAAACATCTACGTGCACATTCCTCTCGATTCACCTGTCGTATGACATCGACTGGTCTTGTCACTCTCAGTTCTCTATCCATTAATATATCAACAGCCCAAAGTTTTTCACACGGAATTAAAGCTAAAATTAAAATANATTTCCATCTTTTATAGATACATAAAGCAAATTATATATATGTAAACAATCGTAAACTACAATATTCTTAGTTGGAAAAAATTAATTAATATTTATAATAATCTAGTATTATATTAATAAATTTTTAATAAATAAATAAAATTCATAATAATTTCTTTCGTTCAAATTCAGGCTCTCAATGTTTTCAAGCATACTCGTAACCTACTGATTATCTTTACGTAGCGATAATTTTATAGTTTTATTTGATAGC
>NW_019390493.1:0-3094 GCF_000671375.1 Centruroides sculpturatus
TATGAGATTTTCTTATAAAAACTTCATATGTTTTTAATTATTATAAAATAGAAAAAGAAACTTGATTTTGAAAGTAGAAGTGAGTTTAATAAAACACTGTAAATTATAACAAGTGAAATTTTCAATAAGTCTGACTCCTCGCGAGATATGACACGTGCCCACTCTCTATCTCTCCATCCCCTTGACCTTTCACAACCGAAATTTAATAGAATCAATGCCCCTTATATTCACGCTACCATGCCATATTTCGTTTCTTTGTCTTCGTAGCATCCTGAGATATTACGGAATTAGACACCAACACACATACATATACATACATACTCACGGATATTTTTTTTCGTTTTGTTTGACTATTTTTAGGTTTAGTTCTCTCAAAACGTGAAGATTTGCAAAAACTCGGTCGAATTCGACACGATTCCCTTTATACCCTTGCTTTGTATAAATAACAGTTTAGCCAGGTTTTTTTTAAATTGTTTTCAAACTCACAACCTGAAGAACTCTTATAAAACATTTAACATTGTATTATCATATAAGAATGATAAACTAAAAGTAGTGTTGGCATATATATGATTTCAATTGTTGATCTCTTGTAATTTGAAACAAAGGCTATTAAAATGATCTTCTTATGCGAGTAAATTATTAGGTGTGATTTAAAAAAATAAGATCTGTTATCAACTGTTAAATAATCAGAGTGTTTCCTTATACGGTAACACGTTACAATGGTGCATTAATATTAAATACAGTTTATATTCTTAATTTAACTTTCTGTAAACTGTACTGTAGACTAATTTGAAAAGAATAATGTATATATATGTATTACTTGACAGGCAACGTTTGGACAGACGCAAAATGAAAATATACTTAAAGAACTATTAAAGGGTAAGTTTTTTTTTGTAATATATTGATATATATATTCTAAAAAATTAAATAATTTCTGGCTATTCGCTTTTCTTTGTCAGTTTCTGTTAGGTTCTATTAGAAACTGAAAAGAAACTGACTGAATTAGTTGTATTGTTGATAGAATAAACAATATTTTTAATGGTTACACGTGTTAAAGATTCGTCATAGAAAATAATAGAAAAAAGTATTATTTTTAATTTTTATGTATCAAGACAGCGCATTGAAAATAAATATGCCATAAATAAAAATACCGAAATTCACATAAGTTGTAAATATAAAAAAAACAATAATTTACTGACATTAAATTGTTATGTTTTACTACATTTTTACAGAACTTATTTGAAGGACGAAAATGTTTTATATCATATACTTACACAGCTTAATTTTTACTATCATGTAACTGTTATTAGGTTAAACTTTAAAAAATAATTAAATAAAAATAAAATATTTATTAGATATTAATTACAGTTGAGAACAGTAATGAATCTTTAACGATGCTCAAGAACTGTACACAAGTTCAAGTTGGACCAAAATTTGAAATTCATACCGAAGAATTGAAAAAAAGTTTACTAAAGAAAGAAGATGAAGAAAGGAATGGTAATTTCGTATCTTTACAATAACATTACAAGAGCATCATCATTATAGTTTTACTTTCTGAGTTATTTTATGATGTCAATATCTGTAATTCAGCCATCATATTAATTACATTATAAATGCTTTAATTATTAAAATTATTAAAAATTAGTTTATTATATTACCTTACTACTGAATGGCTTAAATACATAAAGGGCTTTATTCAGAATTTACCTTCAGGAATATAGTTGTATTTGCGTCGATGATTTTACTATTAACTACGTATTGTAAGCGGAGGAACACGAAGGGCCATATATTAATAACTATTTAATGGTAAATTAATTTCAAAAGTTCTTTAAGAGATGTATTGTGAAGCGTTGTATGTATTATTTAAGCCTTTACACTTTTTTATTTCTTTTTATAAGAGAAAAATGTTACGTTAATTTGCATATTTACTTGTTTTATATTCTACGAGATCATTATTAAATGAAATTTATAAAATAGAAAGAAATAAAAACAGTACTTTCATCAAGCCATCATTTTGTTTCTAATTCTCAATTAACAAACAAAATATAAAGTACACGAAATTTCATTAACTGTTGTTACATTTTTTATAGAAATATTGAAGAGTTTCCACCAAATGTTGAAAAACAAATACAAGACATACTTTTCCTACATGAGGTCTTTTTTGTGGGAAGGCAAAAGGAACGATTTTCCATTAAAGGATTATTTCGAAGAACTGACTGTAAATAAGGCAGATTTATTTGGGAAGAAAAGAGGAGAAAAGATAAGTCTGAATGAGATATTTTCCATACAACAAGACGGACATCAAACTATTTTATTTACAGGGGATCCCGGTTATGGCAAATCAACTCTGTGCAAGAAAATTGTGTACGATTGGGCAATCACGAATTATCTCAAACATTTTGATTTAACTTTTATTGTAATTTTAAGAGAATTAGGTAATAAAAGCGTGAAGGATGCATTACTCGATGACATACACGAATACTCGCCAACTAATAAGGATTGGAATCTACAGGACATGCAGCTGAATATCTTGGTGTTTTTGGATGGTTTCGACGAGATTGTAGATAAATCTAAAATTATAAGATTTATAAGACAGGAATCTTTTTATATTTCTCGTCGAATGACGATTGTGGTTACCAGTCGACCTCAAGCCGCAGAAGACATCAGAGAAGACATGAACATGAGGTTTTCCATAGAAGGGTTTTCTCCAGAATATCAAAAGAAATATATTAAATCAATATTTAGAGAAGAGGAGAGAAAAGCAAACGAACTGTTTTCTAAACTGTATAAAGACGACTTTTATGCAAAATTATCGAAATGTCCTCTGANATTATTAAAAGTCAGTAAAAATGAAGAATTGGTTGCATTGGAAGTTGAAGTATTCCGAGGAATTTCTGACAGATATGTTATTTCTTTGGAGCAATACGAAACTTTACGTGATCGTATCGTACTTAAATCTGCGAGTACATAAAATTCACAATGTGTGATGATGTAGACGAGTGTAAAATAAATGACAGAGTATTGAAATAACAAAATAGTATAAACTGTTTAATAATACAATAAATATAAGTACAAGTTTTAAGAAAGATAAAAC
>NW_019390494.1:0-3090 GCF_000671375.1 Centruroides sculpturatus
TCTCTTTTTTTCAAGTTGTTATGCTTTTTATAAATTACTCTTAAAACTTAAAATTTGATATATTAATAAATAACAGCATATATTTCTGTTTATAATAATAAAAAATTATACAATGTTTTCATGTGTTAGTTTATCATTATAAAAATAAAATTTACCTCTTTGCCCCAAGCATCCTGTTGTATAAGCATCACCTCGAACCTGGCCATTGGATACAGCATTTATCCTAAAAAATATTCAGTTATGTTTTATCATTTTATGTAACAGAAAAATTGAAATTGTACAAACTATAAAATAAAACAAATTTCATTAATTTTTAATCAGCTATGCAAATATGAAAAATAATTGAATGAAAAATTTAAATTATGCAATTAAAATTAATAAATACTGTAATTATTAAAGTAAAAATTTCATCAAAAATCTTTGTTACTGTCGATATTAATAAACTTTTAAGATATGTTATTTCTCTAGATATATTACAGCAAATGATATTATAATCTTTCATAATGTATAAAATTATATTATATTAATTTGATAAACTTATTGATTGATATTATTATTGAAATATTTTATAGTTCTTCATAAAAAAAATACATAAAATTAATAAATAATAACAATCTAATCAAATATTCATAATTTTTAAAAAATTCTTTCATTATGAGTACACTAAGAGGACTTTTATAACAGTCCCATCATGAATTTGATCTGACCAAAGACACGTGACCTAGATCACAAAAATATGAGGTTTGACTAATGTGAAAATTTCAATATTCCAACTTAGACTTGAATCTGGGTCTGATAAACGATAAACAATGAGTCACAAGATAATAGTTTCGACAATTATCCAATAGCTTATCTAAAATCAACCTTAATCACCAGATTCAATATCAAAGAAGAAAAGTAAATAAATGATTATAATGACATATAAAAATACTTGTAGAATTTCACATAATTATAAAAACTTTAGTTCCTATGTGAATTTATTATTATTATTATTTTTCAAGAAAGAATAGATATAAACTTTAAATTATGTAAATAATAATAAACTTACTTTCGCTGAATATTTTTCTGCATTCATTTAGTATAATGTGATTAATGCTGATATGCTATTACTACAGTAAAACCCTGTTATTATGATAATGGTTTATGCAAAGTAGATTTGTGGATCTGTGGATTGATAGGCATTTCAATGTTAATAAGTTTGGTTAATATGCAATATGAAGTCATAGTTCCACAAATTCAAAAAGAAAAAAAGAATTATATTATGTTGTTTAATATAAAGCATACTGCTTCCAGCTTCCCTGAAATTACAGAAGCCAAAGTAGCAATGCACAACTTGCATATGACCAGGGGCACATTTTTTTTACTTTAATATTGGCCACAACAGTTATGACATCATTGGTGATAAAGGTATACACTACACCAACAATGTTCACGTCAACTTGAAAAATTTTTCTCTCTCTTACTGTCAACACTTTTTATACTATGACAACGCTGAACAATTAGTTAAGACAGTCAATGTGTGCATTGGAAACTGGAAATTAATGAGATTGGGAGATTTTTTGATTAAAAATATTTAGTTTGGTAACATAATTCTTTTTTTATTTCTTTAACAACAGAAATAATGAAAAAATGAGGTAATTACTTTACAGTTTTAAAATTAAAAGAGTTTCTATTGAAATTCAAGCAAATAATTTTTTTTCAATTTGTAAAGTTTTGTGTATTCAGATACCAGATTCGATTAGATGACTAGATTAGTCTGTTATATCCAATAGTTTTAACTGTCATTCTATCAACTCCAATCGACGTTGAAAAACAAGCATTGATTCTTTCTTCAAGCCACTGTATTTCAATAAAGTGTATGCTCAGAGCAACTGACAAAACTTATTTATTTTTAAACATATACAAACAAGATAAAACAGTGAAATAACTGGGAGAAAATGTTTGCCATTTGATATTGATTTTTCTGTGAAGTTTGCTTAATATAAACCTCATTAATACAAAATGCCAATTTTTAAGTTCCTTCAACTTTGTATTAATGGGGTTTGACTGCATACTATTTTTTTTTATTTATTTACATAGAAANCCTTGAAAAATATATATCCATGAGTTACATAGAAGGCTCCAAAAGCTGAAACATATGCAAATTAAAACTAAACACCATGCACATAGTCTTCTAGTTTGATATATACATCATCATATTTCAAGAAATCTACATAGAGTCATTCTGATTTAGTTTGTATTTTAAGATTAAATTTTATTTTTTAATTTTAAAAAGTAAAAATTAATTTGAAGGTTTATTATAACATTAACAAAATTTTATTATTTTGTCAAAAACATAATTACTTCATGTTTTATTTGAATTTTGAAAACATTTATTCAAAATAAATTTTACTTAGAGAAATTTATGATAAATTACAGTCCAAAGTCTGAAACTTCAACTAACATAATTCAGAAGCTACAAAGTAATTCAAATGCTATTGGATGAATGCTTCATCTTCGGATATTTACGTTAAAGCAGAATCCCATGTATAGGCATTGTATCAATAAAAGAAACTTATTTTTAATTATTTCAATTTTGATCATTGATGTTTACTGACCAAAGTTTACCATTTCTTCTTTTGAACTATATCTATTTTAGGACTTCAATTTTTTTTGTAGTAACTTACTACTGTTAAGAATGTCATCAGTATTAAATTTGAAAGCCATATACAGTTGTCTACAATTATTGTATAGGATTTGTTTTTCATTGGAAGTTTTCAATCCTTATTTCTTTGATATATACATCATCATATTTCAAGAAATCTACATAGAGTCATTCTGATTTAGTTTGTATTTTAAGATTAAATTTTATTTTTTAATTAAAATGTAGTTTATTTCTTTATAAATTTAAATGCTTAATTAATAAAAACTTTTGATTTCTTTGTTTTATTATATTATTTATTATATCAACCATTAAAATGGTTGATATAATAAATAATGAAAAAAAAATGTAATTATATCTGTATAACTGTTTAATCCCAACACTGAAACAAAAAACCTTTGAAAGATAAATACATTTTCCTACAAATTTTTTCTTGTTGTAATTAACTC
>NW_019390495.1:0-902 GCF_000671375.1 Centruroides sculpturatus
ACAGGACTCTGAAAATTCTTTACTTGTCAGAACCTGTAATATCTAGAATAATTGTGCTTATGCTGTCTTAATTTTTAACCATGCCCAGTAATTTCAATAACTGCATTATGCCAGATTATGCAAATTGTGCAGTGATACAAACGAGTACGAAGTATGCAAGTATGAAGTTTTTCATCATAAACCTGATTACTAAAGCAAACGAACTGCTGAATTATCGGGTTATAAGCTCAATGTCGCTATTAAAGCAGCTGGGGTAGACAAATCAAGAATACTAGATGGCAAAAGAAATACTGCAATGCATCTTGAAAACAAACTAGAAATCTTCCAGGCTACAGGTGAAAAAATACATAACATCTGTCTTTTATTAAATGCATTAAAGACAATTCCACCCACATCAATTGAATCAAAAAGAGCATTCTGAGTAGCAGGACTTATCTTTATGTGAACCGCCAGGGAGGGTGTAGGTCTCCCGATCCGGCAACAGGTTGATGAACCTTCTCACTGTCAGGATGGGTTAAAATTTTGCTTTTCCCGCTATAACGGGCTTAAGTGTTTCGGGTCGAGTGGCGGAGGGAGGAGTGTGTCGGTAAGATGACAGGCGATACACGAGCAAACGAGGACACCAATTTAACAAGATAACAACGATTTATTAGCTACATAGATACAATAACTAATTAATTACAATAGCTAATTTCAAAGGGAAAAATCTGAATCCCTGAAACGCGAAGGACCGAGAGAGAGTTCACAAAAATAAGTTCCATACCTCTTTATGTCTTTTAATATTCTTAAGGAAAAAGGTTTTGATATCCAACGATTTGGTAGGATAAGGATGATAATTTTTCTTCAGGACACAATATCGATAGGACACAGTATATCAATCGGACACAATATTCGTAGGACAC
>NW_019390495.1:1266-3094 GCF_000671375.1 Centruroides sculpturatus
TGTATTAAGTTACTTAAAAATGAAAAATAATTATATCATTCAATTTTAAGATTTATTTTATATCTTAAAAATAATTATATCCTCGGATTTCCTGGTATTCTGGGAAAAAAGTAAACTGTTTCCAGAGATCCTGGGACAAGCAAAAGTCTGGGAAAGGAGAAACCCTAATCACTAGAGCTAAAAAATATCAACAATTCGACCAGATCCATTTTCTGTAAGGTTTGTACAGGTTCTTTATCAGTTGATTATTGTATTTATTAGAAGCAAGTATCAAAGTGATTATAATAAGTGGATATTACTATGTTATAAATGTGTTACATATATTTGATTTCATGCTTTCAAACTGAAAATTTCAGGATAAGAAAGGGCGAGAGAAAATCATAGAACAATCATTTTCTTTAGATGGTTCCCGTCCTGTATTTCCACTTGGAGCCAGATTTGCTCTTATGGGTCATATTTCAATAGTGAGTTTTTTGTAAAGTTCCTTAAAAATGAAATTCCTCTAATTGTTCTTTATTATTTTCTTTTAATTCTAAATCAATTATTAATTGATTAATTTTAACATTTAATCATTATTATGTTAAGTAATGTTTAAGATTTTTTTTTATCCTACTATGAATCAAGTTAAATGAGTAAAATCAAATTATTAATGTCTTTCTAGCTATGAATCAAATTCTTAAACATTATTATATTTGTACACAAGATATAAACAATTTACATAATGCAAAACTAATTCCCTTATTAAATTAAATATTTATTATTTACTTTTTTGGAACAGTAAATAATATAGACTCTGAAAATGCAGTTAGATTAAATAGTTTTAAAATAACTGATTGTGTATGTACTTACTTGTGAAAATTTATAATCAACACAAATTTAGTTATAAATTTACTTTTTCTCTAAAATATTGTGCATGCTTTTATGTGGTGTTTTCAAAATTAATGTGCAAAATTTGATGATGGAACTATGTTTAGGATCTAAGAAATTTATGCAAAGATTTTGATTAAAAGAACAATTTAGAAATGGTTTTGTTCATATTATTAAGTTATTTTTACATTTGCTAAGGAAGTTGTATAATTTTAACAATAACTTAAATTTCATTTTAATGCAAAATTTTAGTAAAGCAATTTTATTTCCTTTAGAATTCATATATAATAAATAAGTTGAAAATTGCTTTGCTTTAATAGTATTGTTTTTGTATTTTCACATTGACTACATTTCAAAGACTCATTGACATCTTATTAATTTCTCTAATAATAATATTTTGAATCAATATTTTTAAACTTTTATCTATTTCTGATGAAAAAATTTTAGTTTTTTGCAATGACTAAGCTGAAATTATGAAACATTTTTTGGTCAACTTTATCAAAATTTAATTTTTTTCAAAAACTACAACATAAATCATTCACATGTTTATGTTTTTTTTTTTTTTGCTGTATGAAAATATAATTTGTGATATCTGGCAGGATTATATCAAACTTTTTTTGTTTATAGATTACAAACCTTTATTACAACAGTTAACTTTTAACTAGATAAAATGAAAATAGTTTATATTCAGTAGTTTTGCAGCTTGTGAATACTCTTTTTGATTTAAAAATGTAAGTAACATTTGACATTTTATCATTCTTTTTTTATTGGGAGAATAAATTAGTTATAATTATACTAAATATTTGATGTGAATGTCTAGGAAAAGTTCCCTATTTTATGATTTTTACACCCTGACAATGAAGATTTGATTGTTTGTTCTATTTCTTTCTCATTTCAAACTACTAACATCAGTAGCTCATTTACTCTATTGAGTCTTTAAACAAGTTACAATAATTTTAAA
>NW_019390496.1:0-3187 GCF_000671375.1 Centruroides sculpturatus
AAAAAATATTTAATACACAACAATAAATTTTAGTTTTTCTAGAAAAGTTTGAACAGTTTGTTTATAAATTTAAAATATTGAAATTTGTTTTATTAAATGTCTAACAAAAGTTGTTGTAAAATAACAATGTTACCTTAAAAAAAATAATTGTCAACAAGACTATGTCTTGTTTATAAAATCGTACTGCTTTGCTGTGTTACCAGCTTAGAGGTATGAAGGAGTACAGTAATACCCCGGACTTACGCGATAAATATTCTCGTTAATCTTATCTCGTCTTTTGATTCATTTACGGTTACAAGAAATCACCACACAGAGTCTCTCAAGTCTCCTTAGATACAACAAACACAGAAATCAATAACACAAAATAAATTGTAGCTTTGTGTCGATTCCGCTCGACACGTCCGAACACGTAAGCTGAACAATAGTGTGGGGGGAAAGGAGTAATCAAGAGTTGCGTGGCGCTCAAATAAAAGACGAATCGACGAGATTTGAAAATCGCGTAACTCCGAGTACGCGTAAGTCGGGATAGCGTAAGTCGAGGTATTACTGTACTGTACATGTCAAGAGTTGCAATTTGGCACAGAGTATTAAGTGCCCAAATCATGCGCGCATAAAAAAACCTGACTTGTTGGTACTCGGAACCGAGAACCTAGTGAAAGTAAAATACAAAATGGCGACTCTCTCTACAAACAGGCAAACCGAAGTCAGGTGGTGAGAATACCACCCACAGTCGTTCAAGGAAATGGACTCCGACCTTAGGACTGAACACGTAGTATTTTCTTTCTTAAATAAAATTTGTAAATTTGGGAGTGCTTCAAATATGACATTAACAGTACATTAATACAGGGTTTTATGTCGTTACAAGTAGGTTTTTTAACATTGACTAGTATAGTAAAATTGTGGGGCCAGTAAAATTTTGACGTTATAAACAGGTTAAACTGTATATTGTTTGTGCAAAATAAAAAAAAAATAATTTTGGACAATACAATAGCCACTATTATTTTTTCAAAGACGAGAAATTTTCGTTAGGCATCGACAAAAATTCAACCCGGGTCGACACGCAACGGAGAGAAATTTCGAAATTGGATAGGTTAATTTCATCGAAAATGCATGGTGGACGACCTCGTGGTCGTGGCTGGCGAAGTTTGAAAGATCGCGCCCAAAAGCAGCGATACCAAAGAAGATTGGAGAATGAGAAAGAGATCCGCTTTGAGCGTCAAAGTGATTCCGCTTAGTAGTGTCTCCGAGACATAGTCGTGTCCCAAATACGGTTTTGCCGTTTTACTTGTTTAATTTAACCTTTTTGGTNTCTGTATCTGTTTATAGGACTTTCCCCCTACTAACTTCAGAATGTTCCATACTCAGCATCAAGTTTATCAGTCAGTATTTTGAATAATCTGCTCAAATTGTGTGGCTAAGGAAGAACATTGACAGATGCATTGGGACTATAAAGCATTTCAAATACATAATGGTACGATGTGTTTTTCTCATCGTGGACTTGGTCGCCTGGCAGAAATCATCGGTTGCATGGTTACGAAAATGTATAGTGCAATATTAGAAAATAATCATCGTTCTTCGGCAGAAAATATGTGTAAGAACACCGATTCTGTTTCAACATAACAATAACTCCAAAGCATTCGTTCAAGCTTGTCAAGAATTTTTGGCTTTGGATTTGAATTCTACCGAACATCTTTGGAAGGAGCTGGTTCGAAGAATTCTAAAATCTAAGAAGAAATGCCTGTAAGTCTACTGGATGACATTATTCGATAAATGGAGTAAGATCAACATCGAACTTTTCGAAAAACTAATGGATTCGATCCCATTGTTTTACATTAATTTTTAAATTGAAACGTAATAAAAATTGCAGTCTAAAATTATCACGACGTCACAATAAATAATTAAAATTCTCTATCTCAGTTTTTTTTAATTCGTAAGCCAACAAAATGTCTGGGTGATTTCTCTTCGATACGAGTAAAATCGTCATTAAGTCTGACCCTACAGGTGATACACACAACTCCCGTTATTATCTCCCCACTCCTCGACCTTTAATTACTCTGCAAAATTTCAGAAATTTTCGACAAAAGCTACAACAGTTATTAATTAAGCTTTAAAGAATGTAAACAAAACATGCCCCACACACACCCACACCTACACACAGATATAAACTTTCCCACACATACAAAACATCCATATATACAGAACAACCTCCGAAATGTTTGCATTACTCGACGTTTGAAGGTGTCACGAGCTTAAAAATGTGTAAATCTTCGGGGTCATTTGTTGACCGATTGCCATACTTTTCATATAACAGATCCGAAAAACTAAAAATGTACAAATTAAAATACAAAACACATTTTAAAACTACAACTAGAAGAACTTCGTCTCTAACTGAAAGACAAAGACGGTATTCGTTGTAAATCATTTTGTTCACGACGCGTTTTAGGAACTTAAGTATTACATATTATTATAAATACAGAACGTCCTCAATATAACGGACAGAATTTGATCCAATAATCTAGTTTCTTATATTCGCATCTTTCATTTATAAACATTTACTAAATGAAATAAAATGAGCCCATCAGTGGCCAAGGGTTCCGTTCCCTGAACACTGGAAGTTCGATCGTGGGTTCTCGCTTCATCGGACTACAAGGAGTTTTATGGGGTTTTCTCACGTCAGTTACGTCCGAATAGGGCACAGAGTAAAGAATATATATATAGCAATAGGGGCAAGTTACCCTTAAAAAGACATCCGAAAGGCATCTCCCTAGCCAAATCGCACAAGTGTTGTGTTGCCATAGCTTAAGAAACAAACAAAACAACACTGTACTAATATTTCACAATACAAAATCTTAGATAAATATTCATTTAAGGTGTATAAATGTACATCAACGCGTGAAGGAATAATATCGGTGGTTAATTGAACTATTTCTTACTGCCAAAATATCTTCTTCATAATCGTGAAAGTACAAAATGCTAATGGTGTTTATCCTGCAAGTTGTTTCTGAAGATTAATGTCAGAATGGTGATACAGTCGACCCTTAATAACATTGTTGAATATTCCGTTTTATATGAATTCCATGTTGTACGAGTTACTTAGATTTTACAATTTGTAAAATCTAAGTAACTCAACAGTGTTATAGGGGGGTCGACTGTATTTTCTACTTTATATTGTTGATGGCGATTCGAA
>NW_019390497.1:0-4373 GCF_000671375.1 Centruroides sculpturatus
ACATTTATCCCACGATAGATGGCACGCGTTTATACGTAAAACTATCTTTCTTATAACTTAATTTAAAATTTAATTTTCAGTGAAATTACTGAACAAAAAGATGATTATATTACAAATACTATTAAGTTACTAAGAAAATGGGCAGAAGTCAATGCAACAGAAGATACTTTAGTCAAAGAAAGAAAGGTAATTTATTACTTCTATTTAAATTAGTATTATTGGGTTGCAGTTTGAAAATTGCATTCCCACTGTTGTTCATTTATCTGTTTCTCCTTTGTTAATCTCAAGAACGGAATTAGATCAATAAAAATTGAAACCAAATATAGAAAGCTTGGAGGCTGGAACCTCAATTAACTATACACAAACTTCTGATCTGTACTGGAAGTCACATGATTTCAATTCAAAATTTTCTTGAAAACAGAGTTAGATGACCAGCATGACTCAATTGTTACAGGAGAAGTATGATGTACAGGGGTACAGCACCACTAAAATCCAGATCAGACATGGAAAGCTTAGGGGTTGGAGATCTTGTTTAACTATGTACAAACTTCTGGTCTGGATGGAAGTTGTGATGGTTTTTTAAATTAAAAAATGATTAAAAATAGCAGCCCATCATAGTGATGATGATACAATAATTTTGAATTATTTTCCTTTGGTTTGTATACTTACAGTATATCTTTACTTCCGACTCTTAATAAAAATTAACAGAAAAAAAATTTAAATAATTTATTTAGTATTCAGTTTCAGAAGTTTATTTTATTTCCAGTTACTAGTTGTTTATAACATTATGATCCCATTGCTTTCTGTCTGATAATTTTACAAATTATTATTGAAATATATAATAATTTTTTAAATTTACCAATATTGATTTATCAGTATTTAAATTTATCAGTACAGTGGAACCTCGCTTAATGAGCATAATTCATTCCAGAATGTTACTCATAAAGTGAAACACTCATTAAGCAAAACAATTTTCCCATATAAATTGATGTAAAATAAATAATGCATTCCATGCCAAAAAAAGTACTCAAATATTTTATGTATAATGTTTATTCAAAGAAAATTATACAATATACATTGCTAAGGAGTGTTAATCATCATCATCTTTTCTTCTAGCATGGAATGAACCAACCTGGAATGCGAATTAGATTTGCAGAAAACAAAAAAAAATTGAAATACAGTGATTTTTAATATTTAATTATAGCCTTTACATAGCCCAAGAATTTTGCATATTGTTTGGTGTGTTTATTATATAACAAACTATGGTTGTTGATGTTTATATGTAATATGTGTGAACACAAGTTTGGAAAATGTGTGCTCACAAGCGACACTAAGATGCTGGTGGAATGAGTGCTAAACACAGACTGATGTAGCAAGTGCAATATCTGGAACTTCCCTTCTTCTTGTCACTCATTATGTGAATCATTTTTTTACAATGTTCTTTGCTTGTTATGCGAATCACTCATTATGAGAAGTGCTCATTAAGCAAGGTTCCACTGTAAATGATAATGAAAATTGATAAGAGTATTGTAACAGAGGAAAATACAAATGATCAAGATGACAAGTGATTCATGTTCTCTCTATTATGACATAAACAGAATTTATAATCTTAAAATTTTTGTCTGTACAAAAAGCTGATGAATAGTACACTTCTGTTATATTTCATTGTATATTTTGCTACTTTTATGTTATGCATATGTTCAGCAGTCACATTGTACACTGTCCTGTTGCTTACAGACAATACAGACTAATAAGATTATGATTTCAAATGAAAAAATTTTAAGTGTGCAATAATTAAAATATAAATAAGAAACATTTGTTTAAAATTATTTTTGAACTTTTTGATTTTTTGTATTTATTAATTAATCTCAGAATTTCCTATTTTTAATAAAAGGTTTATATAAAAAATAATCAATAGTTATCTGTCAGTATGCAAATTAGTCTATCAGTTCACTATTTTAGATTGATGTACTGTTAAGGAGAAGGATGTTTTTGTTCACTTTTCTTAATTTGTTTAAGCATGAATGAGGTGCTTTTTGTATTATGCAGGAGTGTGATATATTACATTCTCAATATTTTTTCAAAATAGGTAATAAAGTGTAGTTATTTTAAATGTGTTAAAAGCCAAGAAGGACAAGTAATGAAGCAATTTGCAGATGTAATTTTTGTAAATATGAACTAATATCTCAATGCATGGATTAAAGTTTATTTTTTGTTGTTTCCTTTAGGTTTGAATTTTGTAGGGTTGAGAAATTTTTATTATTATAGTTTTACCTGCAGTTTTTAAATGTGAATTGTTATTCTAAGCAAAGGAAAATAAGTAGCATTCCTTTAAATTGCATTCAAGTAGTAATAAGTAATGTTTTATTGTCTTTAATGTAACAAAAATATGTAATTGTAATAGTTTAGGTTAATCAGTTTGATTAATTTTGATTAGTGTGCTTCAATGTAACAAAACTAACAAAACAGCATTTAACTGTAATATTTTAGAAAAATTGTTCTTGTTAACTTCAAATAAATTTTGATTTTTGAATTGTTGATTTGTATGCTTTTTCAACTATGATGTGAAAACATCGTATATCACGTTGCAATGTCACACCACTAAGTAACACAATGTAACATGCATATCTACAACATAAAGTATCCACATTTTATTAATTATTATATGCTAATTTTATAACAGTAAGTTTGTTTAGTGTGTTTTAATAATTCAATTTTTTAATGAAATTTGGTTTAATTGATGAATGTACATTAGCTGAATTCTACAGAAAGTCAACCTATAGACAATTTTCTAATAACAAATAGTATCTAGTAAAAATGGGAGAAAGATGATTATATATATAATTTGAACTTCATCATTAAATTCAAGGATTTACTAATCTATATATATAAAAATGAATGTATGTGTGTGTGTCTGTCCTTCATGCATTACCACACCGTTTATCCGATTGCCGTGAAACTTTGGGAAGTTGTTTAATACACTCCCGCGAAGGTTTCTGGCNGTTGTAGGAGGAAATTCGCCTATTTCACCGATCTAGGGAAATAGATCCTTTTCCAAATTTTAATATCAACTCAAAATAATTTAAAAAGACAAATTACAATAAAACAGTTTATTATCCAACTATCAGAAATTTCACAACATGCCAAGGAAGAGAGGAAGGAGCAATTAAATAATTAAAATTGTAAAGGATTAAAAAAAATACATAAAAGTGGGGAATATCGTACTTCTGACAATCGCTGCGAGTGTGTGGGCTAGATTTGGAGAATCCGTGCTTCTCGCATGGACAACTGTATGTGGCCAGCTCACGTGTCGGAAAACCTGATTTATTCATGTAAGCAGCAGACGGAAAAACAAAAAATATAGTGTATCCACAAGCATTCCAATAAATAAATAGAATTGAAACGACACTTTAAAATGTTTTCCCGATGAAAATGAATAATAATAATAATAATAATATTATTATAATAAGTTTTAATAAAAATGATAAAATGTAAATTGAATTTTATCATAACGAGTTTGCTTGAATTTTGTTTCTTCTGAGATCTCAGAAATGTGCGATGGGTAAGCTAGTTGTATATAAATTACACAAGTTTAAGTTCCTTAGTAAAATTTAACATGAAACCATATGCATCTTTATTCAAAAATGTTCTGTAATTATTTTATTATTAATTAATTTAAATATTTTCATTAAAATATATCAAAATATTTCTTAAAATATTGTTTTTATTAAGTATTTTTTATTAAAACTTGAAGATTTATGAATTAATAGTAATTCATACAGTGAGTGAATGATATAAGAAATACCAGTAATTTAAACTATTGTACTGTGAACAAATGATGATTAAAATGATTAAGGTTTAGTATTTAGAGTATTTGTTATGAGTAATAGTGATAATTGATGATAATTGTATATTATCAACATTAGTAGTTTCCAGGCTTAGTGCTAGGCACTGGTACCATGTAGGACATAATCCACCAAAAAATAATTATAATTAATGAATCTGTGTTTTTAATTGTGTTAACATAGCCTTTTTTAACTCTGATGAGTGGGTTTACCAATGGTTTCCTCTCCTCCTTGAATGACCTAGCTTTTAAAAAATATAACATATACAAAAAAATAATAAACAAAATCACATTTTCTTGTTTGATTTGATTGTATTGAATAACTCCAACAATTCAGAAGACAGTGTGAGTATGAATGATTGCTATACACCATGTTTGACTTCATGCTAGAAAATGCTATGCTAAATCTTGCAAAACTTGAAGAGTATATATATATATATTCTTCAAGTTTTGTAATATATATATATATATATAAATACATGCTTACAATTTAGAGCCCACCATTATATATTTATAATAATTATAGGAG
>NW_019390498.1:0-3110 GCF_000671375.1 Centruroides sculpturatus
GTAAATGTTCTTCGAAAATTGTATTTATATGTAACATTAAAATTAAAATGATCTTACCTGTAGAAGAAGAATGATTCTATCATAGTGAGGCCTTGGAGAATAATTTCGAATAAAAGAAGATCCACATTCTTAAAGATATTGGTATATTTATCTTTAAAATATGATAGCGAATGTAAATATTCTTCGGAAATTGTATTTATATGTAACATTTAAATTCTAATGATCTTACCTGTAGAAGAAGAATGATTCTATCATAGTGAGGCCTTGGAGAATAATTTCGAATAAAAGAAGTTCCGCTTGCTTGAAGATATTGGTATATTTATCTTTAAAATATAATTATTGTTATTGTTTTAATAATGGATAAATATAAACTATGTTTTGTATGAAATATCAGTTTCATTACTTGGAATATAATATGTATTAACTAGCTGTACTCGCGGCTTCACCCGTGCGGCTTTTGCAATTTGATAGAAATAACCCTCTCACAAATTAGTAATTCTGTAGAATTACTGATTTTTGTTTGTTTCAAACTATAGCACGCATTAGAATCACTACGGCGATATTTATTGTTTACTTCATAGAACTGTCTTTACATCTTGCATATGACATAATTTGTATATATTTTTATGTGTATAAATATTTATATACATAAAGAATGTACATAGGTGTACTAATATACAAAAAATATACATTAGTACTGAAAAATACAAAACTAATAGAAAAGAAACGATCACGAAACCAGAATAAATAAACCAGATTTCAGAAATGAACGTANGGTACTGTAGTTTTTCATGTGCTTCAGCTGAAAACACATGTTTTGTTTTCAATATTAAATTTTAGTCCATATCTTAGTTTCAGCAGTATACAAATTAAAACACGTAGTTTCCAAGTGGTTTTGCTCTTTTCGCTTGAACAAAGTTTTCCATTTATGTTTTTACACTCTGTCGCTGAGTTTAGCAAAGATATTTCAGAAACGAACATAGGCGTATCACCAATACGGAAACACTATGCAAGTATTTGCAGATTAAATTAACAAAACTCTTGGAGATACAATATAGGACACAATTTGACACTGGAAATTTGAACGAATGGAAAAAAATCGTCACAAAAATCATCCAACACATTGTTTGAAGGATTTAACCGTCAAAGAACGGAATGGCATGAAACACAACCAATTGTGCAGTATTAGAATATTCTTACGTAATATTCTTATTTTTATCTTTTGATCTCGTTGAGTAGTAGCGTTTTGAATTTGGCTTCAATTTGGCGGTTTCTATTAAGAACACTCGTTGTCTCGTGTGACGTGATAGAGTAATAACGCTAGTAGACTCACGCTCTACATATTTTTTATCATAAGAAAAAGGCCGTGTGGTGATTTCTCTCTCTTGTTTTTTATTAAAATAAGTGTACCACTCCTATGGGTGTATAACACTAAGAATACATAGTTTATCAGTGGATATGTCTACCTGAAACCAAGCGTAAAGATTTCTAATTTCAGAATAAGTGTATGTTGATCGTACATCGGACAATGATAGATCATATGGTCGATTTTTATTTAAATAAAAAAATTATTTTTGTTAAAATCTTTCTATAAAATCATGCCGAAATATTACGTAAAATACAGAAGGGGAGGGAGAATCAAAGAAAATATTACGGTTTCTTTCACAGGGGTGGGTGAGGGTCTAGAATGGCCTAAATCTCCCTTATGTAATATATGGACGGCCTTAAACAGATAAAAAAAAATAAGGTAGAAATTTCTTGTTTTACAAGACAATAGTCTGCATTTTAAAACATTAATTAAAAGTGACATATAATTATAATTATTGCATATATAATTACATTTTCAGTATTAACTGTGACAGTGAACTGACTGAACAATAGAACAATTCAAATTGTGTTACAGTGGCAAGCCTTTGGCATACACTGTGGCATAAATATTATATATATTAAATATTATATCTTACAATAAAAGAAATACCTGTTATTGTGGGAAAAACATTAGCACGCATATATGTCCAAACACCACAATATTTACTAGAAGAAATTTTACACCGCAGATCGACTTTGTACTTTCGTTGAGATTCGTCTAATATAATTTATGTAGAGATTTACAAAGTGATACTCTGAGAATATACTCAAAAAATTTACCTAAAAATAATAAACTTTAATAAATTATTATTTAGGTGCTGTTAACTGATAAAAATATATTTATTTTAAAATTATGTTTATGAACTGTTCATAATATATTCGGAAATAAGAGCATTCGAGATCATTTTCCTTAACTTTAAAATAATAATGGATAAATTCTTATTCTTAAATATGTTAAAAGTATCTTTTGATAATCTTAAACACTTACCTTTACTCGCCTTCAAAGGAATAATATGAAGTCTCATTGATATTTCTGTTAACGTTGCCAATCCTACCCATGCAATGAATATGCCGAGAACAATTCTAAATTAAGGCAATTAATATTTTTACATCAATTTACTGAAATATAATTTATATCATTTAACAATCAATTAAGTAACTATTATTGTATTTATATCTGTTTGAATGTAAGAATATAAATATGATTTCTGNTCAATTAAGTAACTATTATTGTATTTATATCTGTTTGAATGTAAGAATATAAATATGATTTATGGGTACATAATAACTTAAGAGCTATATTAAAATTGCATTATTTATGTCTTAAATATTTGCTTAATGAAGACTTTCCACTTTTGAAGCTCCGGACTTTAGTTGAGCTTAGTTTATAAGTAGAGCACTGTCGTAAGACTTAGCCCATGTAATAAAATAAGAAAAGAAGAAGTAGAGAGTGCGTAATAGAAGAGGATAGGGACGAAGTAAAGAATAAAAGTTAAAAGCTTAAAAGGATGAGAAAAGGTAAGATCTCTTAATTGACCCGCATCACAATGATTAAAAATAATCATAACATAAATATACAGTACAAAGTGCCTTTTTGGCTGATGGACAGTTATATATACACTAGCAGGTGGGCCCGGCGTTGCTCGAGCAAAAGTAACGATAACTAAGATAAAGATTATTACGTTACAGTCAACCTTACCAGTTTTCACAGAATGCAAGAATTGGGTCCCCTTGTTTCCAGA
>NW_019390499.1:0-3068 GCF_000671375.1 Centruroides sculpturatus
AATAAAGATTTAAAGCGATAAAGAAGGGCGCGACTCTTCGCTTTAACATTCACGCAAAATCGCATTTTATGTTCGAAATTTCTATGCTAATTTCGCGGTGTTATTAGAGAATAAAATTATTAATTAGTAGATAAGATGCTTAGATTTAAGCTTATATATAAGTAGAATTAATAATAATCAGCTTAAATAATTTAAATTACGTTTAAACTATATTTTTTTCCCTCTTTTTTTTGGATGGGAAACGTGTCGCAAAATTGCGACACTTCACGCTATTTTTTGCGCTTCTCTTACTATTTTTGTACGTTTCTATTGTACTTTGCACTTAGTTCACAGTCTAAAAATGCTCCTTAAATAGTTTAAAATTGAAAAAAATCGTGTAAAATATTACAATTACAGCATTAAAAAACTCAAAAAGTAATCAATAAAGTAGCGGCATAACTAGTATCTCACGTAACGGAGAAAAAGAGCACTATATTTTATCTAATATATAGTATTACATTTAATACTGAGCTTTCAAGAGGCGTATTTTTTGATATTACATCCGTACGTTTCTATAATAATCTTCAATTGACTTTTTTCTAGATAGGATGTTTAATGGGATTTTCTATTCTCCAGAGATGCTTTGGGATTTTATACTTATAAAATGTGAAAAAATTAAGATTTTATTAATTTATTATAAATGTTTTTTAATAATTTAACTCGCTTATCGTAGATATTTACATACAAATAAGGAAAAGGCTCGTTTGTACTACATTTCCTCCATTAAAGTACTGTACTGTACAGTGCATCTTAACCTGTTCCACTTCTTTGGAAAAGCTCCCTTTCTCAGCTTATAAACTCAAGGGAGATTTTTAAAAATATTTCCATAATGTTTGGATATTCAAAATTCATAGTTTAGATTATAACCTAATCCTGAATGTAGTTTACACAATTTGTAGACCCTATCTATAGGCCTAATCGAAGAAAGAAAAGAAGTATATCGATGGATATGAAAGAGTCACCATGATTATCTAGGAATCTATATTTAGTACAAATTTAAATTTCAATACGAGTTTATCTGAAAATAAGAGGCCTCTAATGGGTCTACTTATACTTTCCAATCTCTTCTTTAGGCCGGATTCTTTTAATATTAGTCCCTTTCGTGAGAAGGACTCGTTAAAAAGTAATATATCAAAATGCTTACAGATAGGCCAATATCACTTGTAAGTTAGCTATAAAAATGTTGTGTGAAAGTCCAACTTTTCATTTCATTTAATATTAAATAGGGATATACAGTATAAGTGTTGCTGGTTCGATCGTTAAAAATATTAGACGTATCATATTTCAATTTTAATATCGTGATATCGCGACGTGACTTAAAAACCTCTTCTCTTGATAAATCTATGAGCCTTGCATTAGTCATCTTGTATACAACAAAATTCGAAATTGCACTAATTCAAGTTTAATTCGCGTGACACGGAAATCACACCCATAATAAGCATCACGAGATGATTGAAGTCGTGAAACACGAAATGCTTTCAAATCCCAACATTTTTTTTATTCCATCAGATCACCCTTGAAAATCACAACAATTCGAATTACCAATAGTTCAAATTAAATGGGAACACGTGGATTAACTCACTCTCTTACCAACGAAACGGATTAATTATATATTTATACATAAAAATTCTCGCTTTCTGACGAATAAAATAGAATAATTATCTATTTATTGTTAAAAAAAAAAAATGTTGGCTTTCTGGCGTATGAAACAGATTAATTATATATTTCTCAGAGAAAAATCAATGAAAATAAATAAATCATCATCAGTTAAATCAATTTCTAAATATAACAATTTACAAAATGGAACGTTATCTGTCGATTTTCGAAGAGAAAAATATTTTTATCTTTCATTCCATTTAAGTCAAACCGAGAGGATGTCTGTGCGTGTTTGCTGCCTACATTCTTTGTTACATCACAAACACAATAAATTATGTACGTTCAATCTCGACATGTAAAATTAATTATGTATAATTTCAGTAAGCGAAATAAAATTATATATAGCCTTGAGATAATAGAATTTTATATAAGGTAGAGAAGTAACAAAAATGAAATTTCGTGAAATGCAATTACATTCCAAACATAAAATGAAATTAAAGTCAAATTTACTTTCTCGCAATGAAATTATGTACAATCAACCTCGTTGCCCACTAAATCGAATTATGTACAGTACTGTACGTACGAGTTTGTAACACTTGTAAATTATGTACACGTTACGAAACAAAATGAGATCGGTAGTAGTAATATCAATCTCGTCACGTGACGTAAATTATGTATCATTTGATAGGAAGGAACGTGAATTAAGTAGGGTATGAGAAAATGGACAGATAAATTATGTACTAACGAAATTCTTCGCTACACAAATTGCATAACCGACGCGAAATAACTTATGCCAATCCTCACCCCCCTCCTCCCTAGTGTTACAAATCATCTCATCACGCAAACTAAATTATATCATGCGAAATCATTGAAGAAAAAAAATAATAATAAAGTAAAATGTACAGGATGTATTTCTGCCTTTACATGATCCGGGGTATGGTCGTCATAGCAACTGCTGCCCATTTCGTCAGCTAAGACGTAACTTAATTGTTGAACCGCAATGTGATAAGTCGCCAACATTGGCAAATATGTACACATGAAATAGCGATGGAATAGAGAGAAATTCCTGAAACTGGCGATCAATTTAAGCACCATTACCCATCTGCTGTTGTCGACTACTCCATTATATTCCTATATATCTCTGTACACACGGCATAGCAATTCGTTGGAGAAATTGATATCCCTTTTCATTCACGACTCGTGAAATTCTACTTTCACTGGTCACATGATTTGCTCCCGATAGATTTCTTTATATTATATAACTTATATATTTTCGAGTGGCGAATCAATCGCGTCGCATCGCTTCTCGCTCGCGACGCGTCATTTTTAATTAACCCGGTGTGTGACACGTCGAAATGAAATTATCGAATTAATTCGTCGTATAGGTAAATTTGAATTAAAATTAAATCAGGCAATCTTTTATTACTTTAGTC
>NW_019390500.1:0-3076 GCF_000671375.1 Centruroides sculpturatus
AAAACTGCATACAAAATAACGTCTAAACAACAGCCATTTTTTAAAATGTTTCCATCAGCGACTATTGTCAGTAACGTAACTAGAACCGATATTAAGGGGGCCCGACTTAGAAGTGCAAACCTACATGCACCCCTATACCATTGTGGATGTAGCCATTAGCGCCGTGGATGAAGAGTATACTATTAGTTATTTTATACATGTGTACAGGTACGTTTGTCACATTGAAAACTTTTCCTGTGCTTATTTGAAATTATTTTTTCTTTTATTTATCTATTTACAAAGGTAAGGGCCCTTCCCTGCTTTACTAGCCATTGTTATAATTTTATAGGATTAAACTATCACATCCTAGTCTTTTCCACTATCAGAAGCGCTATGTAATAATAGTTCATTCAATGATGTATAAACAGCTTTATTATTATTAAAACTAATTTAAGACTAGTTTTATTTTTAATACTCACTCACATATATCTATAAAATAATTTTAAAAAATAATATCTTTTATACAATTTTTAAACATTTTACAATTCTTATTAGTATTTATTTGGTTTAAAACAATTATAATTTAATTAATTTTATGTCTTTTAAACTACCGATTCGTTGAAGTTGGCATTCACTCTAATTCCGTTCTAACTTTGAATTAGTGAACAAACGATTGGAGTATTTCTATTAATCTATTGTAGAATCTCTTATCAAAGTAGAACAGCATTAAACAATGAACAATCATTGTAAGATGACATTTTAAAAAGACTAAAAATGGGATTCTGTAATACACCAATGAGTTTTACTAATTCTCCTTTAGTAAAAGAAATTCTATAAATTATAATATTTTTTTTATAAATAAGCTTATTTCGTGTTAAATTTATCATTTTTTATACTCTACCACAATTGTTTAACCTGTAAAAACTTAAAATTTTTGTCATTTAAATTGAAGTAAAGATTAAAATTAATTATCTAAATTTAAAGTTAACAGAAACATTGATAGAAACAGAAATCTCTATATTAATATAATAAATTACAATTTTGATACTACATTCGGATATATAAAATATATTAATTTTAGAAAGTGTTTATGACGTTTATTCGTATATAAATAAATAAATAAATATGTTTTAGATTTTATTTATTATGCTATTTTAACTTGCGTGTTATTTTCGTAATTTTAAAATATTTCAACAAAATTGGAATTCGATCTTTTAATAACAAAAACTAAGTAACGAGAATAAAATTAGCTCTTACTTATCACTTTTTAAATGATGCCTGCTAGCTAGATCTAACATTGTAATCTGACACTATCGCTAAATAACTTGCTATTAAAAGAAGAATGACTCACGTAGTTTTCGAAATCTCTGTCAATAAATAATACCGGTAAATTTTTCGTTTTAAAAGTTAAATTTTAAGAGTTAATCAACATAATTTTCCATGTTTTTTTTAATATTACATACACACATATATATTTATATATCAAGAATATATCTGGAAATATGTAGAATATATACATAAAATTTATATATATATATATATACTATTGTGTTAATACATATCATGTAAGCCTATAGGCCTATATATATAAAACACAAGAAAAAAAATAAAATAGTGTATATATTATTATTTCTAGTAATGTTCTCTGTATGAAGAGTTTTATATGTGTATATATAGCCTATATATATACACACACATCAAGGCAGTGCATAAGGGAAATTTTGGGATTTAACTTCTTTCATTTGGCAATTCAAACAGTATACTGTATGCAACTTATATTTATTTTTTACCCTATTCAGTTACTACATATTCTACTGTACTGTGTTACTGTATAAACTTATAGCGTAAAAATTAATAAATTATGTTAAAAAAAACTCTTTAAAAATCATGCATTCATGCATACACAAGCATGCCATTAGGAAAAGTCATGGAAAAATTTGAATTTACTGTTTATTATTGTATATATGTTATATTATATTATTATATTTAATTTTTCCAAGTAAAAATTGAATGAATATGTAATTATCAATTGGTAAACATTTGTTTTTGTTGAACTCCATTCTTTAAATTGCAACTCTTTAAACAAAGAATAACTTTGTGTCAACAATACTTGACCTACTTTTTTAAGAATTCTTCTTTAACATTCTGAAATATTTCACCTTTTTATTTTAAAAGAAAAAACAGCATTTGGAATTGGAAACTGCAAAAGAAAAACATAAATAAATAAATAAATTTAATACTACTTAAAGATTAAAAGAAACATTTTTTTAACTTCATTAATACATTAAAAATTTAATGTAATATAGGATTAATTCGATTTAACTTTTATTATTAATTACATTTCTAGTTAAAAAACCCCGTCGTCGGCTTCCATATTTTAAGTGGAATGTTAACGTGCACAAATATGATTGAGGTCACGCGCTATTTACATCCCAGTTTTGAAGACGTGCTGCCATCTAGAGTAAAAAAGTTTCTTCCTGTTTTATATCCGTTGTGACGTAATTTGCGGGTCATTTAAGTTTACGAAACGTTAAAATTATAAATAAATAACCCTATATTTTTTTTAAAGAATTTATAATTAAATAATAAACTATATTTTGTTTAGAATAATTAATACCCGTCACCCTCGTCAATTCCTCCATAATTACTTTATTATAAAGTATTTTTTAGTTTATAAATAATGTTATTAATTGTCGTAAATTTAATTAATTGCTTAGAAANTATAAATATATATATATTTTAAAAATTAAAAAACGTTATAGAAGCCAAATTTTAAAATATAATTAGTATTAAATGGTTATAAAATATGCTTAAAAGGGTGATGTTTTGTGTTAATAAAGAATAATTTACTCGGGATATTTTCACAAAAGAAATGAATTTTGTATGAAAATTCTTTGCATCTTTCTATTAATTACATGAAAAATTCCAAAAATATTCTTTTTCGATCGTAACAGAGATCATAAAATATTTTTATAACCAACATTTATCATAAACTTCGCTTATTACCAACATATACTCATAAACAAATAATAAATCATACCCCGTTATAATAAGCTTCGGAGTTTTATGTAGTCGCAGGTAATTTGTTTAAATTATA
>NW_019390501.1:0-3111 GCF_000671375.1 Centruroides sculpturatus
AAAATACTTACGCGAAGCTTTCGAGTTAATCGAAATAAAATTAAATAAATAAATAAAAAGCGGAAATGCTTTGTTGAATTACAGCTTTAAGCAACGAGCTTACTATGTTTCTTCCGCGTCCAAGATGGTAACTTCCGTCCTGTGCGCGCATATACTGGCTTAAGTTGATTGTAGGTTCTACCGCTCCAATATCACAGATCCATGGTTTCAAAGCTTTCCAAGGTATTTATTTGTTCACATTTGTTCATATTATCTACTAGAGCAGTGGTCCCCAACCTTTAGATCGCCGCGGACTGGCCAACGTTTGATAATTTTACCGCGGCCCACTGAGGGGGGACGTTGATTGTTTATATTTTAGATTAATTTAATTTAATAATTTTAATTTAATTGTATTTAAAAATGCCTTCAAATTAATATACAGTTAAACAAAAAAAGGAATATACAGTAATGTGATTTAAAATTTTAACTCACTAGAACGCTAAATCAATGAGAACCCTGAGCTTGTTTCTTTGCATCTAGACGGTTCCATCTGGAAGTAATAGGAGACAATGACACCCAAAGTGTGTTTCTTGTATCCAGTTTATTCCGTTGTTCCGTCGTCCATTAAAAGTCGCACAAATCCGAGGAAATACTATAGTAAATAAAATGTAAATAATTTAATGTTCCTTGGGCGGCCCGGTACCATTTGATCCACGGACCGGTACCGGTCCGCGGCCCGGGGTTAGGGACCATAGAGGACTCAATAATCGTAGTTAGGGATTTTCGCGTGTGTGTTCTATTAGATTCATATGCATGAAAAAATACTGGTTTCGTTTAGTTATGATTTATGACTACTTACGAAAAGTATTTGGGTACCAATATTTGCTTCATTTATTAGTGGTAAAGTGCCTTTCTCGGTGAATTATTTTATAACACGCTGTTTAAGTTCTAAATATCTAGAATTATTACTGAAATGGCTAATGATTCCTACAGAAGACAGACTTTATAAATCAAAAGATTTCGTTTGCAAAAACATTTTTCACCCCACTTTATTACTAAAGAATGGAATGCTACTAACAGAAGAATGTGGAAATTTCTGAGAGTAAATGGAAGATTAGGTAAACTTAAAAATTTTATGGTTATTTGTTTATCGAAGCTGTTTTACATTGTTTTGAGATGTTTTATTTTAGGAGATGGTAAACATTTCTTCATGCATCCTTCAGATGGTAACAGAAGAATTTAAATATTTTCTCATACTCTTTATCATGTAAAAACAGTCAGGAATCGGCTTCTTAATGGACATAATTTACATATAGTCTAATTTTTTATAGACTTATTTAATGCTATATTTTTGAACAGTAACTTATATATTATTTATTTAGATTTAAATGAATTTAAATGATGCATCGTTAAATGGGAACATTATGAAGCTCTGCTTGTCCTACATTCTAGAGCAGGATTCTTAAAAGTTTGTCCTAAACTAATCTTTAATCACATTATCCAAATAATTTTCAAAAACTAAAAGTTAAATTGGCTACCCAAGTATGTTTCTATTAGAATAAGTATACAGTACAATGATTAATAGTATTTACGATTTATCTTAAGAATTTGCTGAACCTAACATGGTTTAGTTAATTTTGAATTTATTTTTTACATACTTTAATTTATTATTAGGTGTTTAGCAACTCAATTGAAGAGCGACTGATAAAAACTTCCTTTTATCCACTTAGAACAATCTAATTAATAATATATCTAGGCTGGTTTTTTAAAGCTTCGATGGTCCGAAAAAGAAAGACAAGTGTAAATAACAAAATGAATTTATTACCAAAAGTTAGGTACTTTCATGGTTACTTTTCGACATAATCACTGTGAAGATTGAGGCATTTATCATATCTGTAGACGAGCTTTTCCAACCTCTTCTCATATAATGTTGCCGCAAATGACTTGAGATGGACCCTAACGTTGTTTTGAAGTTCGTCATTAGTCTCGAACCTCTGCCCTCCTAGCCACTTTTCCTGTTTAGGAAATAAGTGGAAGTCGCTCGGCGCTAAATCGGTGCTATACGCTGGGTGTTTATAGGCGGTGAAAACTTCCACCTTTCAGACTTCCACTCATCTTAAAACTTTTTAATGAGTGAAGACTTCCACCTCTTTCCTGAACTGAAAACGTGGCTATCAGGGCATAGGTTTGAGACTAGAACTAATGACGATCTTCAAAACAACGTTGCTAAGGCCATCTCAATTCACTGGCGGCAACATTCAATGACAAGGGGATGGAAAAGCTTGTCCACAGATATGACAAATTCCTCAATCTTCACGATGATTATGTCGAAAAGTAACCATGTTTGTACCTAACTTTTGGTAATAAATTCATTTTGTTATTTACACTTGTCTTTGTTTTATGGACCATTGGCGCTTGAANAAGAAAAAAATGTCAATATAAAATAATTTTATACGAATTTACATAATTTCTTCGTTATGGAATGTTAAAGCTTAAATTTATGAAGAATTTTAATAGAAATATGAAATTCTTTATGACTATTCTATGATAAAAGTATGCAAAATATTAATTAATAAATTCTTCAGTAATCGATATGCTCAAATGTTATATGAATTTTTTTTTTCAGTTAAGAGCCATATATTAATCATTACCCACAAAGTAATTATAATGAAATACCTGATTCATATAAAATTTCCGCTAGAAGGATCTAAACGCAATCAAGATTGTATCTCTCATGTGATTTATATATTTAGAACAACTGCATATATTTAAGAAAATTGCTAAATACGTTTAATACAGTATATATTCTATCAAAATGTCTGAATATTCTTGCGAAATAGATGAGGTTTTAATAATCATCTCGAATTGTATACGTGTATTCGGATTGTATGCCTGTTTCGATGAGGACTTTTCATTAAGCAAAATCTCAGCAAAATGTCATAGTGTAATAATTATTTTGTTATATTGTTCAAACTCTATACGGATGCTGGCGACTGTATTTTTTCCCGAATTAAAACAGTATTCTTCTTCACATTTAGAAGCATGGAAAGAAGACATAACTATAATTTGCACCATTTATCTCAGTTGGTTTCTTTTCGTTATTATCATTCTTTATATATTTATGCATTTTAA
>NW_019390502.1:0-3075 GCF_000671375.1 Centruroides sculpturatus
GCTAGTGATGTGGCACTACAATATTTGGCTATGTCTTGGATACTTTAATATTATTTTTGTTAAATTTTTGCATGTTTTAGCTGGCAACTGCAGTTCAACCACTGAAGGGAGGCCAGTATTTAAACAAGACTTAATTTTCTAATTATGAGTGGTTGTTTGTTTTGTGAACAGTAAAATAATTTTAAAATAACTTTTTAACGATACAATAGCAACGATTATTATTTTAAAAAAATTTTGTTAGGCTAAACATTGATGAAAATTCAATGCGAAATTGGTTAATAGCAATATACTAATATACTAATTACATGGGATATCCTAATATACTATATTAATAATGTATTTTTTTCATTCTTTTCGGTTATCTGATCAACCTGAGTCCCCAATTGAGTCGGATAATCGATGCTCTACTGTATTCTCAAAAGAAGCCCAAAGAACAATAAGTGAATGTGTCAAAATAAAAAAACCTCTTTAAACTGATTATACGAGTTTTTCATTGTTATAATAAACAAACATATACATAATGTAGCAGAAAATATATATTCATAAACAAAATTATGTGCATAACACTGGGTTATTTCATTTGAAATGAAATTTTCTTTAAATCGAAAACATATCTATAATTGCCCATATTTAATTCAAATTATTTTAACTTAGAAATAGCAATTGGGCAGGTTTAAAATGCAAATTAAGACTTAATGTTAATTGCTTTTCTTATATAAATGAAAATTATTAATTTAAATAACTATTGTTGTAATCAGCTGCTATTTTAAGGAAGAACAATACTGTTTTATTAAAGTCACAGAAATATAGACAAAAAGAATTAGGTTAAGTGGTAAGTAATGTGATAGAATGTTTACAAACACAACTTTAAATCATGTGATTTATTCCGAGGAAATTTTTGCCATGGAAATTTAATTATAGGTTCAAGTGTGCTGTGAGATAAAAAAAGTTAAATAACACTGATCTAGATTTTACTAAAACAGCAAATATACTAATAGTCCATGACAGAATATATTGTTTGATGAGGAGAGGATACAATATTTGGTTTTTGAAATATATATTCTTGGTTAAGGCCATTAATTAATTAATAACCAACATTTTTATGCATTTCACTAATATTATTGAATGTAATGTAAAGCTGAAAACTGTTTGGGTAATAAATCCTGATATTTTCAAATATCTGGCCAAATCTTATTTCAAAATTATCATTGCAAAGAGCTTGATAAAAAAAAAAACTGTCATTTCCTGATGGTAAAGGGCAAATTTGAATTGCTTTTTTTCAAACCCATCTTTGAGATAAAAATGATTTTTTGTCACTTATTTATTGAAGAAAAAAATTTTTTTATGATGTTCGCTATTAAAGCTGTCTAATAACCAATTCAATTGGCTATTCTGCACTTACACACACCTGAATGAAATTTTTTTTATCTATAAATACTTTATGTACAATAATGTTTTTGTATCATATGAGATATATTGTTTCATACAGTTTTTGTTCTCTATATTCTACCTGGTTTTTGTAAAAACCAAGTAGAATATAATAATGTAAATAAATATACAATCATATGAAACTTTTGTATTTACTAGCCAAATTTGCCATTTATAACAGGCCAGTCAATACTTAGTGTTTAATTTCTAGTTTTTCTCTAATTTGAAAAATTATTTACAATGTTTTTTCTTTTGTGTTTTTATTTCATAATAACAATAATAATAAATTATTAAAATTTAAAATCTTGCCTGCTGGTTTTGCTGATTTTGAGGATCAACATCTACTGTCATTTCCTCCATTTCTTCATAATCTTCTTCTTCCCCGTCTCTTTGTTCTCCTGGTCCCTTTGGTTGACCAATGCGAAGTGCTTCAGCTCTTTCAGCTGCTGATGCATCTGGATCATGAATAGCCATATGCCTAATAAGGTTGCCCTAAAAATAAATATATTTTAACATTTACTTTTTAATATGAATTACGATAAACAACATATATAAAATTACTGTTCTCTAAGTAATAAAGGGTCTATTAAAATAAGGTAAAGCATTTCTTAGCACATTAAAATTGTCAATATTAACTAAAACACAATTTCTGAATAGGCAATTTCAATTAAGTATTCTTAATAAGCCATTCTTTTCAGTTGTCCTAAACTACACTAACTTTTTAAACTAAATTTATTCTATTAAAAATATTTTTGTATTTTGTCTAATTTTAAGGACTTAAAGCTTAAATTTAAAAAATTCAAATTTTAGTTAAAAAAAATTAATTTTTTTATCTATTTAAAAAGAATATATTTCCTCATTTTATATTATCATTGTTTGTTATCTTACTGTTTAAAAAAAGAAAGCAAAAATAAAAATTATTCAAATATAAAAATTCTATCAAGCTTTTATATTTTAAAAAAACAAAGGATTAATAATAATAAAAATAATAATAAAGTAAAAAAAAATACTCTTCAGGCATTACTCAAAAATATGAAAAACTAGTTATAGCTATGTATAATGGAAAACTACATATAATGAATATTGACTTTTAAAATGTTACCTATTGTTCCTCCAGAAGTAATGAGATCTGCTAATGCACTATTTTCTTCTCCAGAACTAATAGCTGTTACTACTTGGCTAGTCAGATTTGAATTAATTTGTGAAGTAACTGCTTCACCATTAGATGTCATTGTGACCGTATTTGTACCATCTACTAAAGTTCCAACAGACTGTTGATGTTCATCAGAACCATCAGATGTTGGTAATTGAATGACTTCAAATACCACAACCTATAAGTTTTAAATACCTCAATAAATATTTCCTATATATAATTTATTTTTTATTTCATTCAATAATACATGTAAAAACTTTGAAAGCTATTTATATATATGTTTTTAATTTTTAATTACTTAACTACAGAATTGCAAGTACATATTATACAAAAACATCTAGATCAGTGATTTTCACCTACAATCCTCTCATGTGCCACAAGAGGAATCACAGGTGTGCTGCAAAAATTTTTGAATATTATCAAACAAATTACAATAGAGCATCGATTATCTGACCCCCGATTAACCTCACATCGGTTAACCGACCGTTCTAGTC
>NW_019390503.1:0-2307 GCF_000671375.1 Centruroides sculpturatus
TAGATATTTCAACTAGAGATGCCACACACTAAGTTTGTTATTATAATGATTTCAAATATTCGTTCGTTGAATTCATTGATCTTCTTGGTAAATATAAGTAAAAAAATGTAAGATTGAAAAGAGAGATAATTCCAAAAGAAATCATAAAATATTTAAAAACATCTAAAAAAGAATTAAGATATAACTCTCGTTTTATTCAGAATCCTACATCTGTTAGATGTGGTTACTATTGATGAAATATATAGTAGAAAGAAATAAAGGAAAATCTCCCATTGACGTTTTATACTCATTTACATACGAACTGAGCTAGTTCAATGAGAATTTTATTTTATATAAATGAAACTAATAGTCTTAGATTCGAAAAATGCTGATAAATCAGAAGCCTTTACAATCGAGTTTAAAACTCCGATATCTGTAAATAATTCAAAATTAGCTCTGAAATTAATGTCTATGTGGGTTTCTTAGCATAATATAGATGAAAAATTTAATAACAATACTTTTAGATTTTTTGATAAAACAAAGTGGTATCACGTAACGATAGAAAATGGAAATTACACTCTTCGAGAACTAAATAACTTTTCAGTAAAATTCTTTGGAATACCTCCTATAAAGTATGGAATTCATTTTGCAACAAAGAAATTTATAATTCATTTAGAACCTGGATATAAAATTGATCTGAGTAAAGGTAAACTCCACGAGATATCAGGTTTCGAACCAAAGATATATGAAGAAGAAGAACAGAAAGGAAAATATATAGCAAATATTTCAAAAGGAATCAAAAATATTCATATTCACTGTGATGTATTCAGTGGAGTAGAGTACAATGATTTCACTAGTGATATTCTTTATTCTTTTACACCGTCTCATCCACCTGGAAGTTTGACAAAAATTGAAGCGATTAATCTCATATTTGCGGACATCAGTAGATATCTTTATATTTATAGAATTCGAATGTGAATAACTGATCAGGATGATAACTTAGTTGATCTTAATAACCAGAGAGTTGTTTTTCGTTTAATTTTAGACTAAATAAATGAATTATAATAAACATAGACTGTTAGTTCGAAGTAAAAATTATTATGGTGAAAATATATTTATCGATGCAATTAAAACGGCTGGTAAGAAATTATTACAACAAGCAAAATCTGTGGTTGAGGATAAGATAAAGAAGTTTGTTAAAAATAAACTTGAGAGTATTTTATGTAAAAAATCTCCAACTGTGGAAAACAGAGTGTGGAATATTACAACTAAGCAAAATTTATATAAAACAGGATTCAAGAAATTTTTATACTAATAAATGAAAAAGATTTGAGGTTTAACTCTTCCTAATTATTTCAACAACGAAATTGAATGTTTTGAGTACAAACAGCATAGAGAATGTAAAGTTACAATTGATGAAAACGATTCAGCGAAATATGAATTTAACATTAAAGATGTAAATAAAATGTCTTTATATTCCAGCGGATATATCTGCCCAGAACTAAAAATTATGAAACTGGATGGTTCTTCGATTGGAAGTGATAATGTAACCTTGGTAAATACTGGAAATTTATTCTCAAGATCTGAATTACACATTGGTAAGACAATAATTGAAAAAAATTGAATTACCTTTATCAGTTTATCACATTAATGATCTTATAAACTTTGCAAAAGATTATTGTACTTCCGAAGCAACCAATATGCTGTTTTTCATTGACACTTCAGAATCACCAGATAAGCAAGTTTTGATATTTGATGGATCTGATGATTAATCTCTCGGAAGTAAAGAAAAAATAAAGCCCTTTTTAAAAGGATTAAAGAAAAATGCAAATTATAATGAAGGATTTACAGAAAGATGGATATTAACTAAAAACAGTAACAAGATCAAATTGTGGATACCAATTAAACAGATTTTCAATGACTTTAGGAAAATAATATCAAACATCGATGTTAGATTTGTGTTCTGGAGAAATTCGCATAATGATATGATCCATACTGACGTTGACAATCCGAATTATAAAGTTATAATATCTGATATTTCACTTTGGTTACCACATATTAAGCTATATCCAGAACCTCAAGTTAATTTTAATAGTGTATCTCTAAATCCCACATCTGATATAAAAACTAATTGGTATTCTGTTAGATTAATTAAAAGAAACTTTCAAAATGGTTCTAGCGGAACAATAATTGTAAATACGACCACAGATGAAATCAGAAATATTTTTGTAATCCCACAATATCAAGAAAAGGAAAACAATCAGAATCAAAATAATATGATATTCGATAACTTAGATATGGTGAGATGTTGATTACCACATAAACAAA
>NW_019390503.1:2320-3065 GCF_000671375.1 Centruroides sculpturatus
GATGAAGTATAAGAAGGTCCTTCTGGTCCTCCGGGTAATGCTTTCGAATTTACGTATGATGAAAATTATAATATGCAAGATAAGATCTTAAAATATTGCGAACATCCAATAGATGAAAACAATGCTGCAACAGAGGAATATATTGATAATAAATTAAAAATATTAGAAAAAGTTCACATAACAGATAAAACTAATTCAGAAAAAAATATTGATGAATTAAATTTGAACGTTAATTATTTCATAACAGAAACGAGTAAAAAACTTTAGACATTAGATAGTAGATGTCTGAAAATGTATAATGGTGCTTTCAATGTAATAAACAAAAGAATTGGTAATGTTGATGATTGAACGGAAGACAAAAATGTTGTGAATAAAAGATATTTAGAGTATAATACTTTAACCATAAATGATGATGATGTGTTTGATGCAAAAAATAAAATAATAACTAATTTAAAAAATCCAATTAATGAGACAGATGCAGTTAGAAAATCATATGTCGATAATTATTTGAATATTAAACATTCATTCATCTTAAGAGGTTATCGGCATTTACAAAAACCAGCAGATGTAAAATTTCATTTAATCTTAGGCGATTTTCTTGTTAATGATAGTCATTTAAATAAATATAGTACACATTATATATCAGAATCTAATGGTTTCATTTGTAAGATTTATTGTAGATGTAATTTTTTAATATCTTCTTTACCTGCGGGTATATCTATCAATAAAAAATTAGCATTTTCTT
>NW_019390504.1:0-3251 GCF_000671375.1 Centruroides sculpturatus
GTAGCGTGGCACAGGGTCGGAGGAAAGTAGTTCGGCTGCTCATCCACTATTGGTCCAGACTCTATCAATCTTCTCGCGAAACGACGTTATAGGAGCTACGTTATATGAAAGTTGCTACAATTTTTTCGCTACGTTATAGGAATTTCCGTTATAGGAACGTACGTTATAGGGGGGTCGACTGTATTTCAATTCAAGACATATGAAGTTATGCCTTGAAAAAAGAAACAAAGTATAGGCAGTACTTAACTTTTGGATAACTCTATCTTTTGTAAATAACATTTTATATACCTAAATCACTTTCCTTAAATCAAATTCACATATACAGTCGACCCCCTATAATTACGGTCCCAATAATTACGATTCCTATAAAACTACGAAAAAATATACGTATTTTGGAAATGTTGAGTCGGATTAGTGTAGAATCGATTAATTTTATGGAAGAAAACCTTTCAATCAGCCGTAGTCCGTAAACTTGACACGTGTCGGGCTGTGATTGGAACGACTTGTAAGAAATCGGATTCCTAATAAATTGGAACGTATCTATATCTTATAGGGGGGTCGACTGTANGTCATTTTCTTTTATTCTTCTAACTATACTAAATCATCTCGTAATGTATTTTTCTTTTTTTTTACGTATCTAGTTAGAATCTACTTTTCTTTCTTACGAAGCAGTTTGTTTTCCTAGTTACGCCTGTTAAATCATTATCGGATTTTCGTGCCTAATAACCTGATAAGTAGAATAATGCAATTAATTGTATATTAAAATTATCATTGATTTTACAGATTTACTTTATTTATTTTTTAAAAGTTATTTTTTTAAAAATAAAAAGGATTTTCTCGTTCCCGTTCGGCAATTGTACATTCCATATTGTACTGTACTTAACGGCTAAAATATACATTTATAGACAGATTTATACGGCACGACCATATTGTATCATTAAAAATTATTTCTTTATTTTGCACAAAATAAAAATACAGTGGAACCTCGGTATACGACCTTAATCCGTTCCTGATGTTTGGACTTATACCGAATAGGACGTATACCAAACTAACCTTTCCCATAAGAAGTAATGTAAAAATGATTAATCCGTTCTCGTGTAAAAAAAGTGGCTGGCTTGAAACACCTCGCTTTCCTGGCTAGTTCCTGCTTGATTTTTCATGAGATCAGCATGCATCTTTTTAGCTTTCTCGCAAATAATTGCTTCTGATACGATGTCTCCAGCACACTTTTTCAGTTATCCAAAGCAAAAGCATTTTCTCAACATGATCTAATGTCTTCGATCTCTGTTTAGAAATTAATTTAACCCCTTTTGCAACGTTAGCAGATTTAATAATGTCTTTATTTTTCACGATTGTCGACATCGTCGTTCTCGGAATGCGATATGCAACAGTTAAAATCTCAAACAGGCGTGCCACCTTCATATTTCTCAACAATCTCTTTTTTCAGTTCCATTGTGATTCTAGTCATTTTTTTAGTTTTCTGTTGCTTCTCATTTGCCTTTTTACAATTCATGATTAATAAAAATAACAAAATTTTACTTACAAATTAAAATCAGAAAAAATTTAACAAAGTTATAAACTGTGGCACCGGGAACGTCTAGTCTGGTCTAGTACGCCGATAGTGCTACTTGTTCATAGATGACGCGTATAATTGAATTAAGTCGTATACCGAGCAAAATTTGTTTCGTCCAAACAGAACGTATTCCGAATTGGACGTATTGTAAAGCAGACGTATACCGAGGTACCACTGTATTTAAAAATATAAAAACAAAAAAATTATATTTCAGAAGTTAATCTAGTATCAAAAACGTTCCGATTCAGCGTGACATACATTGAGAGGATACTTAAGGATGCACCAGTATTTGAATGAAGCTTTTTTCCCCCATTGTGAGTGGTGTTTTTTGCTTCAGCTCATCGGAGCCAAAACAGATGACATCTCCAGATAAATCCAAGAAAAAGAAAGAGTTTTGCTTGTTTTGTGTGATGTTTTCCTGAGGACTGTGTTGTCAGGACGTGTGTCGTGCTAAATCAGAACGTTTTTGATACTAAATTAACTTCTGAAATATAATTTTTTTGTTTTTATATTTTCAATATATTTATTTGTTTGTGTTTAAAGAAATAATTTTTAATGATACAATAGCCACAATTATTATTTTTAAAAAATTTTCATTAGGCTTAACATTGACGAAAATTCAACGTGAAGTGACACACAATGGAGAAAAATTTCAACATGGGATAGGTTAATATATTTTTTCATACATGATCACTTATCCAAACAACCCCAGTCCTGAACTGTTTCAGATAATCAATACTCTACTGTAGTTCCTTCATGCGCATATCAAGAATCACCTCCTAGTGTGAAATACATGTGGCTATAAGTGAACTTCCATTGCAGTCATTTAAGTACAACCTGTGTGAGAAGTGGCATCAAAGAGCAATGAAACAATGGCACTATATACCAGGTGTGGCCAAACTTTTATCCCTTAGGGACTACTTTTTTGGTAAAATATAGTCTGCGGGCAACTACGAATATGGGCAAACGATTTTTATATGCGCATGCGTTAACATTCATTTGCATTGTTCATCGGGATAAATACAAACAGTATGGGTATGTTGCACAGACAGTCTATTATTGTAAGAATAAATTATCGAATTAAGATTTTTAAACATTTAAGTGAAAGCAAATTGTTCAACTTTAGCTTCGCGGGCTACTTTCAAAACCTTTGTGGTCGACGTGTTGGCCATCCCTGCTATATACAGTTCTGCTTCACATTGGGAAAAACAGCAATGGAGACCCATGAAAAGTTGATTAAAGTTTACAGGAACCTTGCTGTGAGTAAAAAATGTGTGTTCAACAATATATTATTTAATAAAAATATTAACTTATACTGAAACTAGAAAAAATTAAACAAATTACCACCTTTTTAAATATTCCAGCAAATAATTTAATATCATAAGAACGTTTTCGATTGTATATTATTTAAACATATACAAACATCTCAAAGCATGATGTTTTTTAATCATAAACCAAACAATTGCTGTATTAAATTACCTATTTTACTGCTACAATTAGATTTCACTCTGGGTCAATTATTTTCTCATTTATTTAATAAATATTCCAGAATATTCTCATTTATTTAATAAATATTAATTTAATTATAGTTACTCAATTTAATATGAGATAGTACATAAAGCCTACCTCTAGTACCAAATTACTTAAAATCAAATTATTAATAATAGAGGTAAAATAG
>NW_019390505.1:0-3077 GCF_000671375.1 Centruroides sculpturatus
ATAGGGATGTGTAAATTTTACTTTGCCTAGTGGTATCAGATACTCTTGCACTGGCTCTGATGTAATCTAAAGATATTGTAGAGCATAATTATCCAAATTCCTTTAAATAAATAAACAATATAATCTTTAGAGTTTTTCATGTACAATGATATCATTCATAGATAATGGTAATGAGGTGACTTTGTTTTAATGTAATGAACCTAATAAAGGTATACATTAGAATATCACTTTAATTCTTTATTTTGCTAACTGAGCTTGGGGAAACTAAAACTGAAGAAATTCATCAGAAATGTTTTTGACAAATTTCTTCAATTTTGATTTCCTCAGATTACCAGAATAAAGAATAGTTATCATCATGGTGCAAAGATTTAAATATTTTAATGATTCTAATGTATATTTGCAAGAATTCCTTTGTAAAACTTCTCATCACACAAAAATCTACTTTCATTAAATTAAGCACTATACAGAATCATTAACCTAACACAATTAGTACTCAAAGAAGATATAAACTGGCAATGATTTTACCAGCTAACATTATCTAGACACTAATATCATCTATATTATATGTTCAAAGTGGCAGATGACATTGACAGTTGTCAAAACATTGCACCATATGTTATAAATCTGAATAAGTTGAGGACTCACTGTAATTTTATATTAATTAAAAAGTAACTTTTTTTGTTAAAAAGTTTTTCAAAAATTTTCTATTTAAGAAATTTCAATCAGATTTGGATTTCCACATGGATTTATAAGTTTTTTGCTATCATATGATATTTAACATTCAAACTGATTGATTAATTCACATTTATGTTTCACAGAAATATTTATAATCACAATTACCAAAATGTTTGAAGTTTGCTAAATAAAATTTTAAGATTTTGAAATAATAAAATAATAATAATTTATAATTATTAATTCTAGTCTCAAATATGTTCAAATTTCATGTCATATCCTGAAAATTTCGTATGCAGGGGCGTTCGTATCCTGAGGTACCACTGTATACAGCACTTCTGCAAAAAATGCATATGTTTACTCGATATATTCAAAATATTCTGTAATGGTCACCCTACAGACCTTATATATAACATATAACCCATGTTGATATATGATATATATCAACAAATAGCATCATTGNATCAAAATAAAGAAAATTAGATTTATTAATACAATTCTAATTTTTATTTCATTTAATCACAAAATATTATCAAATTCACATTTGCCTTAATATGTGATGAATGGAAAACAAAACCAAAACATTATAGTGGGCGTGACAAGAAAAAGTTTATTTTTAGTGATTCAGAATGTGCTAATATTCATTAAAAATAACAATTTAACTAATATAAAATAACTACATTTATAACCATTGCTAAGTGACCTGTATTTCATTAATGTTTTTATAAATAATGAGAAACTATTTTCTTTGAACAAATGAGATGCAACACGGTTTTTAATTGTTGGATGTAGGATTAAACCAATAAACAAAGGAGTGTGTGTCTTAATCTGTTTACAGTAGGTGCCAACTTATGATAATTAGACTGTAGACCTATAATGACAGTATGAAATATACACGGTTTACAGAAATTATTGCAAAAATGCAAAGAATCCTTTGTTTGTGCATATAGGATGACCTAGGTTTTTGAAACAGTGAAAAATGAATAAAAACCTCATCTTATATGCAAGTAAATATGGTAATTTGGAAAATCACAAATTTAGAATTAACCAAAAAAAGAATCAATTTTTGTTCTTTTATTCATTTATAAAATAGTGTTATATATGATTTGATTTAATTGTATACAATTAAATCAAAGACTTTATTTTGCTTCCACTTGATAGTGATGTGATACGATGAAAGTGATTTCATTCCAGATTTTTATGTGGTGGCATGTGACTTCTGATGTGATGTGATGTAAAAATGAAGTAAAATTCTGCTGTAAATCTACATGTTTATTAAAACTAAAAAATTTATATATATATTTGTTTCAATTAAAAGAATTATTTTTTAAGTTTTGCTTTTGTTTTCAAATATACTTACTTTTGTTCCAACTACAAAACTAGCAGAAACAGCTAAGCCGTGAGTAAAATTATCTATACTGTTAGCCATTAAATTTAAATATCCAGTAACCTGCAAAACAAAATTATTATATAAAAAATTTACCAAGTTTTTGAAACTGCAAAAACAACAAGATAAATGTATGTACTTGTATTGTTTCGGATTTAGATGATAAAGATGATTTATCTTGAGAATGAGTGGTTGACTTGGATTGTTTAGTTGCACATCCATTGGAAATGACTCCATTTGTTGATTTACAATGTTTAATATTTCCATTTGTTAATGAATGAGAAACAGATAATTCTTTATTAGATTTTTTCTCTTCAGAATCTTGTTTCTTTGAAAAAATTAAAAATTAGATTAAATTCTAAAATCTCCTAATAAAAAGAAAATTTTAAATAAAATTCTTACATTTTCTTGTGATGTTTCCTGAGATAATGAAAACATTATTTCTACAATAACAAAAGTGAAGATACCAAGAAGAATCCAGATCCCTAATGTTAGATATGCTGTCCGGTGATTTGACCCTGCTAAAATATGAAACAAACATTTGTTTTAATAAAACCATAAAATTTACGTAAGATATCTTTATCTGTTATAAATGAAATCATAGCAGGATATCCTAATTCTGATGATAAATTCTACTTCATCATGGCAATAATATAAAATTTATTAGGACAGTTTATTTGCACACATCCTGTAAATTATATATTTATTCAGCTTGCATATTATAATATATATTAATTCTTACTTTTTTTAACTAAATATAATTATAAATATAAAATTTCATACACTTTTGTAAGTGATTCCAAGCTTCCGGAAGGAGATGGAGAAAAACATCACCCAACAGACCACCAACAGCAAAACTTAAAAGTAACCGGAGAGTTTTTGTTCCTATAAAGAATGAAATCATTAAGTGATTTTATGAAAAGTCTATTAAAATAAGTAGAGAAATATAGATTTATACAAATATTGATTATATGCTATTTAATATTTTCAGAAGTAACTCATAATATATATAGAATCA
>NW_019390506.1:0-3285 GCF_000671375.1 Centruroides sculpturatus
TGTAATTAAATTAATATGTACAATTTCAGTTACTTTTTATCTACAAATCAATAAAGTTGAATGAAATTATTTTTCAATAATGTCAATACTGTTGAAGATGACAAATAAAACTTTCTACACACTGACATTTTTAGCACCATGTTCTAACTTGTGAATAATTTCTACTTTTTTGTAAACTGAGACATTTTTTCTTCATAGACATCTTTCTCATATAAGGGTTTGTTTCTAACTAGAGTATATAGTAATTTTACAATTCGCGTTTTTCATGAACTATAGAGGGTGCTGTATTTTTACAAAATGGCTACTCTATCTGGGTCGTTTGTTAGTCGTCAATGTAAAATGAATTATATATTACTATCTCATATAATGAAATATGCTACTTGTAGCAGTTCATCGAGAAATTTTATAGAAGGAGAACAAGTATTACTAGCAGGACACGTCATTTTATGTGGTATTACTGAGAAAAATGAGCAAGATCGTTCTGTACATTTTTGTGCTCTTTGTCTGCAAAAATCAGCATTGACTTCTATCCCACACAAAATTACTGGAATTTTAAAGTTTATTGACATATCATATAAAATTGAATAGAATTACATTTTATTGAAGATAATCCTATAGTATAGGTTAAAAACGAATACAAATACTAAATTACTTTATACTTAGACTCTATGCAATTTTTTTCAGTTTGATTTTTTAATACTATCGAATTACAATAATCTAAACATATTTATAAAAACATGATAGCATACGTGACAAAATATAATCTTCAGGAGTAAAATGTTTCGAACATACTACCATATACTTCTTAACTTTTTTGCCAATTCTTAGCAGTCGAATCCACTCTTTCCGTCAGTTACATTTCTGAGATTCTCCGAATTCTGATTTACGAAAAATCATCTGTTTTTCATGTGGGAATACATGAAAACTTATATCAGGATCGCGTATGGCTTTGGAATTACAATTTGGAACACAACGGAAAGCTTTACTTTTACTATTCATCTCTACTGTTGACAATATACAAAGAACATTCAAACGACCCAGATAGAGTAGTTCTGTTTTTAAACACCAGAGGGCGAGCATCTGGTGAAAAACGCGAATTGTAGTGACGATTAGATAAATAGGCAGAGTAGGACTGGAAGTTAGTCAAGAGGGAGATGGTCTCCAAAAGGAAAGTTAAGTGGTAAATAGGCCTGTAATCGATGCAGTCATAAAACTAATTATCCAGTGGTTATAAAACTAAATAACCCTTTCTGTTTTATCTCTTCCAAGGATTTGGTATTGCATTTCTTACTACTTGAACAATTAATTAATTAAGGATGTTTGTGTTTGCATGGCTACCAAAAATTTGCTTGGTATATCCATGAAGTACCCTCATTATAACTGTGAGAAAATGTATGGAAATGTGTGTAAATTAAAATTATTATGGCATTTTTCTCATTATATCGGTGTTCATTATAACCAAGTTTTACTGTATTTTATTTTAAAATTAATTACTTTTATTAATGAAATCAATATTAGGCCAGTGCTAACTACATCTATAACGACATTTTACTATTGCTTTCAACTTGCATTTTTTCAGATATGGTATTATTTTGTATTGTCACAACTTCAAACTGTATGCATAAAACTAAGCTTCAGAGCAGGAAATTTAAAAAAAATTAAATAAAAACAAAAACGTGATTTCATAACAGATTTTATTGTAACCAGATTTTTAATGTCTTTGGTAAACTAAATTAGAAAAATCTATTCATCCATTTTCCATATAAATGTTAGTTTCAATTTTGAGTTATGTGGAACTAATCTACCATGTAAATCAGGGGTTAACCTTAGAACACAAAACATCATCATTTTTATGATGCAAGGTTGACAATATTGATTTTTCTCCTTGCTGTTTTGCACTATTTTTGTCATGTTTAGTGTCTTCCTACATTGTTGCATGGATTGTTATAGCAAGTGCAGATTCTTAGTATTGTTTTTGTTTGTGTAATAATTGAAACTATTGTTGTCAATTATACAAAGCTTTGTGGCTGTGTATGGTGTTTTGAATAAGGAAAGTCATGATTTCATTTTGTTTATCTGTGAATTTTGTCTTTGTGACATAATTCTTGTAGATTCTTTTTCTTTATTCTTTAGTTTTTACTCATTATTGTAAATGAGCATTGCTAGTGCCAATGATCTTGATTTTAAGAAGAAAATCTTGTGATACAGAAGAAAAGATTGAATCTGAGAATGGTACAAGTACAGATGAGTAAATAGATGACTTGAAAGTTGAATTCATTGTGATGACTGACACAGATGATGATGATGAACTTGCTAAACCTGCACTAATTGACAGCACTAATGATAGCATGTCCATAGTGCACCAGCAGCATAAGGTATAAATGCAGGAGACTGGAGATATCTTATCATATTCTGAAGAGATTTCAGAAGATACAAGTGGCATAATTAAACACACTGTTTGCTACAGAAAATCCAATTATACTTATTCCTCCAAAAATGATTATTAGAGGGAAAAATAATTATTGCTGGTCTGTGCAACCTGCTAGTCAATCATCTTTTCACATTCCAAGCAGAAATTTCATTTATTTTATTCAGTTGCCTATTGGGCATGCTAATAAAATGAGGAGAAATGATTTGCTTATCCATGTAAGTTAAGAGCTAACCAAATCATGACTGAAGAAGAGGCTAGAATCACAGATCTTACTGACACAATTGAATTTCCTCATCTATATATATAATCGAGACGAGTTGATAATAATAATCAGCGCAGAGCCCAAACGGTTAGGAGTTGTAAGCTGAAATTTGGTACACAGTTAGGGTACGTCACGAAAACGCACACTAAGAAGGGATTTTTCGAAATGCCCCCCCCCTGGGGGAGAGGGACAGGATTAAGCTTAACACTTCCATCAACAATAGAAGTGTTAAGTAACAATGAANAGTGCAGTTGGTTTTCGTTTTTGCAGGAAATTGAAGATATTTTTAAACCCATGTAAAAATTCTCTAATTAGTCTGGAAACGGGGGATCCAATTTTTGCATTTTGTGAAAACGGGTAAGGTTGACTATAACATAATAATCTTAATCTTCGCTATTGTTACTACTTTTGCCCGAGCAACGCCGGGCCCACCTGCTAGTAGAAAATATTTTACAAAAAAATCTTGCTATTCAAAGAGATAAACCAATTGCTGGAAACAAAAGAACAATTTATCACATGTGCCCTTCAAAAAAATATATATATAAGTTGAATTATAAGTAGGAACTTTTTAATGATATAATGAAAATAAAAA
>NW_019390507.1:0-3063 GCF_000671375.1 Centruroides sculpturatus
ACCATTTACGAACATTATAACAATAACATTCTATCTAAATTTCCAGACATACAAAATTCAATATTTATTGTATAATTAATGCATAGTACAAAGATACGGTTAATTTATCAACTCATTTTCAAAGACAATAGACAAAAATTTTATTATGAAAATCGACGAAAAAAGAAGTAAATAAATTTAGTTCAAGAACAGCAGATCTTCCTTCTCCTACAGTTTATCATCAGTTGACAAATGATCAGCATTCAGTGGATAATGCTTTTTTTCTTCTTTTCTCCTATGCGAGTTTTTCTAGCAGTCATGAAATTGCTACAATTCCTTCGAAGAAAAATTTATTTTTATCTGATCATAATTTATAGAGGTTTTCTTTTTATGATGGCACGTCTCTATCCAATGTAACCTATAATAAGGCTTAAATCGATTAGAAATAAGTTCCAGAAACGATTCAGCATAAACTTTAATAGAAGCTATTAGAAATGTTTCTGTAACATTATTAATCTAGAATACTTTTCTATGAATCGGTGATTAAAACTGTTCTTTTCGAAACAACAGAAAAATTTTAAATATTCAGACTTATATATTCACATAATTATATAAATTTCACGTTAATTCTAGAAAAATAATTTGATTTCGTTACTTTAAGACTTTTATTCAACAAAATATAAAATCTTGACTTTTTTGAATTAAAAAATCGTTATTAATTTACAAGGTAGTGGCATTGATCAATATTTATAGATTTTACGTGTTAAAGATCTAAAAATAAATCTTTATATAGAAAATAATTTCTGGAATTAATTTCCATGTATAATATACTTATGACGGGCTTACATATTTAAAAAAGATGAAGCTAATAAATACTTTCATTACGCGTTGATTACAATATATTTAAAGGGCACTTATTATTTTTTATGCTAGCGATTTAAAAATAATAAATAAGAGTTTAAGATTTTAATTTACATTTTATCTATGAATTACTGTATTTCCTTTCGACCCTTACTACGAGTTGCGGAATATCTGTAAGAAAGACCTATTTACTCGATTAATTCTGCAATCAATAAGTGTAGAAATCAATGTACGAATATTCGAAGGTATTTCGAAAATATTGACTTTATCGATATGCTCGATGACTTCGTAAAACTAATTAACATGATTATAAAAATAAATTATTCAAAAAATCAGATAATTTACCTTCCAGAATAAAATATAACAACAAATAATAAAACTTATTATTTGTTGTTATATTATTATTATTATTGTAAAATAATAATAATAATAAAACTTAAAGCAAATGCCGACAATGCCGGCAAAAAACAAAAAGAAATAGAATGATGGAAATATCGATTACTAGGCTCAATTCCATCACAAAAATCTAGCAAAAGAGCTAACCGGCTTCTTTGTCATTTTCATTTCGAATCCGGTTGGAATCTATATATCATTTCATCATTCGATTATAAATGATATAAATTGAGCGAGTCATTTATTATTTAATTAAAATCGTTAAATGATACGCAATATAATTATAAACTACACAATGCATTAACGTAAACTGTATATGATTTATAAATCGATACGAAGAATGTCCAACCTTGCAGATCTAGTTCTTTGTAAAGATTCTTGAGAATTTAAAAAATAATCTAAACATCTCTAGCGTGTGAAAATCAAGTTGATAATTTAATATCTTATTCTTTAGCGTTTCTTTTTTTATATATATATTCTTATCTCCTCTCTCTTCTGTTAATGATGTATAGCAGGATCAATGATCAGCAAATGGAACAAGTTGATATAGATTGCAAGCAAGGCACACCCTCTAGAGATGGAAGAGATTTAATGTAAAGCCTCTAATGAAGAATTAAACTGTTAATCGATAATAAAACTATCCCCAATTTCAATTCCTCGAAAATAAATTTTAGAAGAGAGCATTTTCGAAATGAATAGTCTGTTTGCTATGGACTTTCTACTATGAGCGGAGCAAGGTTATGTCCTTGGCCTCTTTTAAATGTTCTCTTTAATGAAAATGTTTGAAAACATAAATTCAATAAATAAATGGCAGAGAAACTTATATTTGACAAATAAAAATTCAAGTTTAATATATTAAAATAACATTAATGTCCTATTAAAATAAATAGATCAAAACAATAAAACTTTCTTTCAGTTTTTATATTACTTCTATTTCTTAGAATTGTAAGAGCTATAAAATCTCTAAAGAAAGAGAATTTTAAAGTTAATAGTTTAAATATAACGATTAATGTCCAATGGCGACAACCTTTATATTTAAGAAAAATTATAAATATACAGTAAATCCTGTCAGAAAGATTCGAATTTGAATCGAATCCCGATCTTTCGTAAATAATTCAGTTCGAAGTTATATTTCACTGAAAATTATAATTACCAATAAGCAAAACAAAATCTAGTCACACAACTAGTAATGCGGAGATCTTTCCAATATAAAAATTAATATTTTAAATATAATTTTATTTGTATATAATTAACAAACTTCAAAAGAAAACATTATTATTTCTCTAATAGATGTGGATATTCATCTAAATTGATTTGTTTTAGATTAAGCAACGATAAACTTGATTGAAAAATATTTCATAAAGTAAGAATATAACGAAAGATAGAATAATAATTTATATTTTCTTTGTGAGATTAAAAATATACTTTATTTATATAAAAAAATGAATACACATTTCATTTNTTAAAAATATACTTTATTTATATAAAAAAATGAATACACATTTCATTTATTTTAAGAAAAATAGACCTGTTTCTGTCTCAGATTTCCTTCTACAATAATATTTATAGTTTATTCAAATAACAGTTATAATTCCAATAAAATAGGTTGACAGAACATTCTTAAATCGATCGCTCCAGCCCTCTAATACCTTCCAATTAAACAATACGATTTCGCCAGAGATAGTCACTAAGTGTTGAAGAGATAGAATTTTGGTAGACCAATATATATATATATATATATATATATTGCATAAATGTAAGCATCGATAGCATTCGATCATCCATTTATATTCTACTTGTGGATTCATTGAATTATAAAATATGCATTCA
>NW_019390508.1:0-3170 GCF_000671375.1 Centruroides sculpturatus
AAACATTGGGTGGTGTTGGTGCCATTTTGGGCAGTTTGGCCTTACGAAACGCTTCTTTTACCAAAGAGGCACGTAACAAAATTGGCTGATCTGAATAACGAAGAAAAATATTGTAAGGTTAATATCACGCGCGTAAAATTCGCCCCAAAAAGCACTGAATGTTTTTCGTTTGTTTCACTTTCAGCTCTTGCTGAAATAATGAAGCGGCATTTGACCAAATACGATAATCTGTTTAAGACTTCATTTCCCTATTCCATGGGATGGCATGGTGAGTTTCTTCCGTTATAGCATTTATCTTTTAATTTGTCGATCGGACGCTCAAACTTTTCGTACTCGCATTGCAGGTGCTCCTACTGGTAACGATCATATGCGTGCCAATTATTGGCAGTTACACGCTCACTACTTCCCTCCCCTACTTCGTTCCGCTAGTGTAAAGAAATTTACTGTTGCATACGAGATGCTGTGTCAGTCTCAAAGAGATTTAACACCCGAACAGGTAGATCGTACAACATTGCATTTTAACTTATGATTAACGATTCGTTGATATATACTCCATTTTATATTTAGGCTGCCCACAGATTGAGAAGTTTATCAGAAGTACACTATAAATGTAGCTGATTTTAATGAGTAATTTTATATATTTATACGAAACTATCTTTTGCATGTAATAAAATGTACTGTACATTCTATAATTAACACTATTTTACATTAATATGTTTATATTACATAACATTATTACACATCATTGCCTGTATTTTAATATTAAAACTGTGAAGGCACCAGCGTAATGTAGAATACGAGGCTATCTAATTATTTCCATGATTGGCTGCCGTGACTTATACTGCCCATGAAATATTGTGCAATTTGGACAGGATTGAAACATGGATTTTCTACAGTGATGTGCTAACACGTGGTTCTGAAAGCACAATTGGAGACGTGTAAAATAATGGAAAAAAATTATAGAAATTAAATTATTATTGGAATACAGTAGAGCGTCGATTATCCGAAAGTCAATCATCTGAAACGTCAATCATCCGAAAGAATTCCAGTCAGCAAATTTAAATTTTCGCCAGTGCTGTGGCGCTGCAATTTTTGGCTATGTCTTGGGCTACTCAAATATTTTACTTAGGGGATGAAAACTTTTAAACGGGGGATTTTCCTCTAAAGGATTAAAATAATGTCTTATTTCGTCATCTGGTGATGCAAAAGATAATTGTCGATAATACTCGTATAATTCCGTTATCTGCTAGTTGTACGTAAATAATTACATCATAGAATTGTGATTACAAGTGTTTAATTTAAAAAACAGACAAATGGATTTTATTCCTTCAGGTAAGGAAGGAATAATCGTCTCGTATGTTTATCGAACATTAAGATTTTGAAATTCGTTTAGAGCACCAACACATGAGATTTAATCCTCTGTTGGAAGAATGGATGTTAGTTTCTCCTCATCGCATCAAACGACCTTGGAAAGGGCAGGTAGAGGATTCCGTGGAAAGGCACATTCCACCTTTCGATGCTAATAATCCTCTTTGTCCGGGTGCCACTAGAGAAAATGGCGAGGTAAGTTTAGAGAATGGATGACAAACTTTAGAAAACAGCGGTCAGCATTGATGGTCCGCGAGAAAATTTGGGGTGGTCTGTGGAGAAATTTGGACATTGATCAATCAACCGAAGCATACGCGAAGTATTATGAAAGAAATGCAAAATGCTTGGTTGGTTTTTTCCACGCTCATTGTGAGTTTTTTATTCGAATCTAAAACCAAATACGAAGTAACTGTTATCAATAAATAATGAACAATAAACAATGTTGTGAGTGCGATTGTCGTCCTTTGTGGAAAAGCTCTAAGAATCCATAAACTTATTTCAAACAAGCAGCTATGAACTTTAGGCTTGCATTAATTTGTTATAATTAAACAAGTGAGTTTCATATTAATATAGTAAAATTGAACTTTTATGATCATTAGTCTACAGATTTTGTATCGTTTAAAAAATACATGACAGTGGTCCGCGAAATTCAAAATTGTGAGCTTAGTAGTTCGTGAGGTCAGAAAGGTTGCAGACTGCTGCACTAAAAGAGCCTTCCTTAGACCCGGGACTGACAGTCGGACGAAACCGATTTATTAGTAAAATCATCATTGAAAATTTTATGATTGTGAGATAATGCAACGCAACACGAGAGCTATTTGCCAAGAGATGTGCCTTCTGGGAGGACTTTCTGTGAAAGCAGGCTCCCGTTTAGATATAGCATACGTGAAAAAATACCGGAAAACTTGTGACCAGTCCTTTGGTCATCACAAAACAGACCAACTACTAGTGTTCAATGGTTTAATCAGGGCCGGATTAACCCACTTTGGGGCCCTAGACATTTTCTTCTTACGGGCCCCCTCCCTCACACANAAAAAAAAATAAGATCGCTATTGTATATTCGAATATTAGTGGTGGAATGGAAGCACTGATTGTCAGCATCCAAAATGCCAGATTCGCGCATGCGCTTTACAGAGCACCAACCTCACCCGGTTTAGCCGGTGGAAACTTAGGACCTCGGGTGGATGCTACACGTATACCGCATCCAATTCTATCCAGCACCGGTTCCGGGCTGTTAGCTGCCTGCCCGCTAGATATTTGGCTGCCCTCGCCCGATTACGTGAATCACGGGTAGATTTTTAACATACCAGTAAATTCTTATCGGTTGGGTTATGTTTTTATGATAGTTCTGTATAGTTGACAGGAGTTTTAAAAAATCCATTAAAATATTTGATATTTTTATTCCGCTTTCCGATTTTATATTACTCACGAATTTCAATGTTAAACCAGTGATATTACGATTTCATACATCCCATCTATAAGGGGATGTAGAAAAAAACGTGTACAATTCTTGTATAATGTTAAAAAATTAACTGTTACTTTGACAGCATCATTTACAACTAAATTTAACGAATGAGACATGCACGCACTGCACACCTACCAAAATCGTCTCTGATTCCATCCATGAGCCACTGGTAGGGAGCAATTTTAACTAAGTGGATTGTTTTAATATTTAAAAAGTAAAGAACATTTTGTTATTTTTATATACGTTTCTTAACAAAACTATATTCATACAATTAAATATTTTGTACCAGGTATGTATAATTGTATATCCATCACACATTTTATTTTAACAAGTAAGT
>NW_019390509.1:0-3071 GCF_000671375.1 Centruroides sculpturatus
TAGACCGTGGTTCAGAAAAATTTTGTTGCAGAGACGGCATTTCTCACTTGCCACAGTTTAGACAGCAATTAGAAACCAGTTGTTTGACCTACTTTCCAGACTCACTTGGCAGCAGGTTTGGACGGCGTTTTAATTGAAGTGGAAATTTTGTTTGTGGAAAAGTTTAGATAAAAATGGATATCGTTCCTTTGATAAATATTGTAAATGGTATGAATTGACAAAATTACTCACTAATTAATTGCTTGGAGTGAAAATAATAAAACGAGATACTTTTAAATGTTCCAATTCAGATATTCAAACGAATTTAAATGGGTGAAGACAAACCACAATTAATTTAAATCAGATGCATTTATTTACAATTTAAGTATCGTGTCAGTTATTAAATGTTAATGCATTTTTGTTAATCCTCTGGTCAGAACATTCTGTTAAACAAACGAGACAATTTTAATAATTACCGAAACCTTCTTATAGAAATAAAAAACTGTAATAATAAGAATAAAATATTTAAAATTATTCATCTCGATAATTATGAAGGGAGAGAGTAATTAATGTTTGAATAATTCCTTAAAAATCTATTCTGAAGAAAAATTTCAAATTTGGTATAAATTTTCTAAATATTGATTTGTTTGTATTTTAAACCATATTGGTGACGAAATTAAATATTGAAATGGGAAAGGATCGTCATTAAATGCCAAACAACGGTTGTCGATGGCCTTAAGATTTTATGTTCCAGAAGCTTTCAGAATATAGCTGAGACCTTATTGGAGTTCTTTCTGACATCACAAACAAATAATCAGATTGACTGAACAACTCCTATAACGGGAGTAATAGTGAAGAAAGTAAGAGCCAACGTTTTGCTGAGATTTGTTTAGATGACATTCAGAAACAGACAATCGTCTTCTTTGCNTTACAAAATCCCATACAACTTCTAAAGTACTCAGATTTCATCCATAATAGCAGTTTTGTGAAGATATCACCCAACTGTTTGTTGCTGTCTATGTTCTTTACTGCTATTTCCGATCTTTGTGTTACAAAATGATATTTAACGTCAATATGTTTGGTTCGTTGAGAGGCTTTCTTATCATCTTTAGTAATCATGTGAATTGCACTGTTGTTGTCAATGTCCATTATTGTAGGTTCTTTATTTTTAGTTCTAGCCCGAATTTTCTCAAACAGCATTTCTCTAATAGCTTCACTGGCAGAAACATACTCTGCTTCATCAGTGGATAATGCAACAGTTTTGTTTTCTGGAGTGCCATGATACTGTTCTTCCTGAATACATTAGTAAGTATCCTGATTTGGAACGTCTATCTTCCAAGTTTCCAGCAAAGTCTGCATTGCTATAAAGAGCTAGTTTTTCATTGCCATTGTATAAGATTCCATAATCAGCAGTTCCTCTTAAGTATCTTAATTCTCTTAGCTTCAGTCCAATGACAGTGTTTTGGATTTTCTACATGTTTTCTACTTAGGTAACTTACAGCAAATGTTATATCCGGTTTACTAATAGTGGACAAGTTTTTCAAGATACAAGAATCACTACAGTCTAATAACATCCATATAACAAAATCAGTCCAGCTTATAAAATCATAGCAATCTTCGTAATAATAATAAGCATAAATAAACAATATTTTTAACACGTGTTCATACTTGTGTAGCCACAATAAGCATTAATGTAAATTTGTTGTTTTAGAACCCAATGATGATTAAAGCTAAATTGACCAATGTTTCATTAACCAAAAAATTTTAAATTGTGGCAGAAATGCTTAAGACATTTTAATTGACTTAGGTCAAATTCTATTTAAACATTAAAAAAAAACCATCAGTTGGCACATGTGTAATGAAAACTTAACCAAATTACATTCAAAGCAACACCTGAAAGAAGCTTAAGTGTTTCAATACGAATTACTGCAAATTTTGTCTAGGAGATTAATGGCTAGTTTGATGAAGAATTTAGTCTTCAGTTTGAGATTATGAATATCATGATCTGATGAAAACAAGCTGTAAGTACACATTCTATCATGAATACACACATGTATTTAATTAATGGATTTTGGAATTATTTAATAATTCCAAAATCCATTAAACAATAGATTTTTGTGAAAAATGTCCAAAAAAATTAAATGCCAAATAAATTTCTTCCATAAAAATAAAAAAATATTCTCTCTTCAGTGGCAACATGTACAATGTCAGACCAACCTTGAATGGATGTCCAATAAATCAATGTGCAATTGGTGAAACTGTCACTTGGGCATGGAAATTATTTTATAAACATATGTTCTTTAATTTGAAATCTTCCATCATATTTTTGAAGGTCACAGAATCATTATGACTTTGGATAATTCAAAATATGCATACAATGACATTCAAACTGAAATATATGCAAAATCCTATTCTCCTGGCTGGGGACTAGACTTCGAATTACACGATACTTTGTAATTTTGACATCAGATAATTCAAAGTTTTACTGTATATTGTTTCAAGTACACTATTTAAGAAAAATACATGCAAACAAGGATATTTATTACAGTGAATAGCATTTAATATTTCTCCACATTCAAAATATCAGAAGCTGGAGAAGTATGAGCCCAGTGACTCATGCTTCTCCAGCTTCTGAAATAGCACAAAAGTTAACTCACTCCTTAGTGCACTGAATTTAACTATTTGCCATTCATTAAAACACAAGTCCAAATATAACATGCTATGTAAAACAAGACTACAGCTGTCCCTTGATAATCTGACAGGTATGGGACCAAAGGGATGTCGGATTACCGAAAGTGATTACATATTTGGCATTGTGCCTACAATATTCCCTATTCCAACTGTTCAAACAGAACTACTCATGGAAAACACACGAAATGTGTGTCATCGTGTAAGAATTGGGTGGGGAGATTCACGTTGCAACATGCTTCTGTGTAAGCAGAAATGTAACGGGACGGGTACCTTGACGGGAGGTGCGTCTGACTACTGAGCATGTCAGATTACAAAACGTCAGACTATCAAGGGACAGCTGTACTTAAGTTAGCATTTTTTCAAAATAATTAGAAATGTTTTATAATAATATTAAGAAAAAT
>NW_019390510.1:0-3156 GCF_000671375.1 Centruroides sculpturatus
ATAAATAATTTTTTTCATTTTGCAACAAACGGTTAAAAATTCCACCGCAACAGATGCAAACATTATCTCAAGAAACAGGTAGCATAAGAGAATGTTTTGCATATTATTTTATATTCAGAACTATTTAAATTATTTAAAAGCAATATAAATAATTGAAAACACAAAATTGAGCGTGATACAGCATTATAAAGGTCTCAAAACTTTAATTTCCAGCGTTAGGTACTGCTTCTAATTTTTACGAATTTCTGAAGAGCTTTGAAAGTGTGGCTATACGCCATATTTATGTTGTATGTAATTTCATTTTTTTTGAGTATATATCTCTCTACCTTCCCTCTTTATATCCCTTCGTCTACCCTTCCTGGAATGTGCTCGTTTACACTTGCATTGGTATGTGGATGACTTACTCCAAAAACATAAGAGAACGCAGGAGGGGAGAGGGCGAACACGTGCGTCGGGGGGAGGAGAGTAGAGCTCGGAGGAGAGAGACGGAGGAGGAGTCGGGGGAGAGTACGTTCAACATCATATCGGATAGGCGACGACCCGGGAACGTGAAGAAAAAGAACGAACTCGGGAGAAACAAGACGCACCCCCACCAGTGGGCGAGTGGTCTCCGTTGCCGCTCATCGTAGTGGTGACCAGACCCTAAAGACTGGGAGGTTCGTCGTGGGTTCGCGCCACGGTCGGACAGGCTGGCTGCTTGGAGTTTTCCGGGTTTTCTCCTTGCCTATAACGACTGAATAGGAGGCCAGTTCCCCATAAAAGTCCTCCCGGAAGGNAGCCTACATTGAGCTATAATCTCCATATAAACACCATCGAAAAAGAAGAAAGAAACAAGACGCATCGACCATTGCAGGGAGCACCAATTATCAAGTTCGGTTACCCTCTGTCCTATCTCTTGTCTTCATCTTCCAAACCTTCTGATAAACCTATTCTATTCAATACTAATATCTAGAAAGAAAGTAGTTTAATTAAGGGATTAGTCGATCGGGCCGGACAGGAACTACACGCGCACTTTCTTGTCGCGTATTATATTATTCGGTGGTTCATTAAGGGTGTGTTTCATTCGGTGGATATGGTTAAGTTGGTATCCTTTGTAACCTGCATCAGCCTGGCAAGTAAATAAACTTATTGTATTTTTGGTTTGTTTAATTCCGTTTTGTTTGTCTACTTCTCGCCCGTAGGTCTAACAAAAGTAATTTTTTTTGCGTAATGTGTCACGTAATATTTTTTAATTATTTTAAAAAATTATTAGTTTTGAAAGTATCTTAATTGTTTTTCAAAGGAATATCATTTAAAGTATTGCTGATAGATTATATCACAAAGACAGCCGAATCAAACAGAAATGCGATTTCGACCTATGATAAAGAATGATTTTATTTACTTGTTACTCATTTCCTGAGACTTTAAGTCTTATATTTTTTGTTTTATGATTGAATATAAGAGAATATAAGAAATTTACAAAATTGGATTAAATTATTTTGTGAAGTTTTCAGCCTTCCAGTGAGCTGTATAGCGTTCTGAATTGGCAAATAAAATCGTTATAACAATTGATCCACAGAAAAATCACCCAATAGAAGGACGAAAACAACACTCTCACATCGTTCATCTTTCTTTCCTTTTGATAATTGAAACTAAATTCTTTTAAGGAATTTCTTTCACAATTATTACTTTCAAACAGGATGACAATCCGATGCCACGATTGTGTCCTCTATCCGATATTAATTATTTCTTATAAAAGCTCTCAAGCCATAACAGTAGTTTAATAATATATTATTATTTTAAATCAAAAAGGAATTATTTTAAAAATAATAAATTATCAAATTTTTTATACAGAAAATTTTAATTATTAAAAGAAAATTATGTAATAATATTTTCCGATAGGTGGCGATTTGTCTTTGATTGGAAGAGGATGGTGTTGACATATGAATAATAAATCTGTTTAGTTTCTTTAGAAATGTTTGAATTAGAAACGTTGCAGAAGTTAACCTTACCCGCTCGTTCTGAATGTATGTATACATCGTGTTATTGGTAAGTATTTAAATGCAGATCAACACGGATTAATGTGTGTTATTTCTGTAATGAATAAATGTATATGTGGATGCTCATTAATTATGAATAACTCAACCAAAACATTAAAATTTCAGTTACTTATTTAATATTTATTAATGTTTTGATGTTTAAATATTATGAAATTAAAATAGTTATATGATAAATGTAATTTAGTAAAATACTTATAAATTGTGTCCTTATTGATTTATTTTAATGTGTTTGTTTAGTTAACATGATCAAATAAATGCAATGAGTAACTATACATTTCTGTGTAAAAGTACAGTATACTTGGCACAAGTACAATTACATTAATATATATATATATATATATATATATATATTATTGATTACAAAATAATATACAAGAATTACAAAGTAGAATTCATTAACAGGTCTGTTGAGAGCTTGTTTAGGGCCAGAGATAAACTGGACTGTTTTTAGCTTGTTTTTCTTGAACTAACAAAATACATAGACTGTTCTTGCATTTGGCAATCTTACCATTGCCCCAATGTAGCATAGGTGGTGTGCAGTTCTGTGATTTTTTATTAAGGAAAAACATCTTAAAAATTTTATTTTCCATTAATGAAAATAACAAATTTTGTATGAGTAGGAATCACCAAGGGCCCCTAACTTTCATCTGGGTCTGGGAAAATTCTTTAGCTTTCCCTTCTTTGTGGTCCTGGTTGTTACTCTATTTTGCTCTTCTAAAATCAGCTGTTGATGAATCGAGATAGTTTGAAAATATTTCTGATAAATAAGCAATATACAGTAATACAGGTTTTTGTTTACTTTGGTTATCGTCGGTTTTGGTTTTAGTTGATTTTTTTCTGCAAAAAATTTGTCTTGGTTTTCATTAGTTGCCTCGGATTTTGTTGGTGTGCCAACATGACCTCACCACTAATTTTGTGAAAACAAAGGGCAACCCATGCATTTTCATGCTCAGTGTGGCGTTGTTTCTCATTGTGTGATCATTACTCCGCATGTCTAGCCAAACAGTTCCATTGCTTTCTTTTCCTTTTAGCTCCATCATGGGACCAAAGAAAGTTTCCAGAGCCAGCAGCTCATCAAATGGCATGTTAAATGTTCAATTATTCCAATTATTCTTTA
>NW_019390511.1:0-3110 GCF_000671375.1 Centruroides sculpturatus
ATCGAGAGCCGAGTTTTCGAGGTTCTACTGTAATGACAAAAATTAATCTATCCAGTATATGTTATAAAATTAAATACTTCAAATGCAAAATATATATGCAAGTAACTGCTTTAATTAAAGTATAGAATGAAAATCAAATAAGCAAATATTTTTAGATAATTTCCTATCTTCAAGCTTAACAACAACGAAAAAACTAATCAAATCACGTTGCTATGAATACAGAGATAACATTTAAACTTATCAAAGATTACAAATTAATCATTAAATAAATATTGTGTTACAAGTATATGCACATATTACAGAAACATTAAAATAAAACAGATGTCAATTAAATAAATACAAAATTACATAACAAACTTCACGTTTCTTCAGAAATGAGCTATTCAAAATTGATGCAACATCCTTTATGATTCTCAAATTATTATTTTTTATACTTCTCTTATAAATCCATGATTTTTGTCTGTGTTACTGTTTAACCAGAAATAAATTTTTTTTTAGTAACCATTTTATGCCACATTGCTATTTAATAAGGTAACTGCAAAAAATTAATTCTAAAAATTCCAACATAAAAACTTTTAATTGCAAATGTTTTTGATCTTATTTCAAGTCCATCTGGCACATGGATTCAAATTATCAAACTGATTAACAGCTTTCATCAGAATGTATTATTGAATTTGAATCAAATCAAAAATTAAAATCATTCCAACAGTACAATATTTTAAATTTAAAGTATTGTGAGTTTTTACTACTGAGATAAGAAAAATAAAACAAACAATAGTTTCATGTTAGCATCAATTCCTGGAATTGCCTTAAGGGTTAATGTTAGTCAGTTCTTGACCTCATAATAAGTAAATTACATAATACTCAATAAGTGTTACATAATTTTGGCTTCAAAGAAAGTTGTATTGCTAAGTAAAGTTGTAATATTAAACAGTATATTTCATTTAAGACTACAATTAATTTTCAATAAATGCAAAAAATTTTCAGTGCAATAAATGATAAATTTTTAGGAATCTTGTACTTTTCAGCCAATTGAGAATATGAAGAATCATCAGAATTTTCCATTATCTATTGCTTACTTTTTTGAATATAATGCAAAAGATAATACTTATTTAGATTTTAACTTTTTAAAACAAAAATCCTTAATATGGCTATACAATTTAAGAACAGAGTTTTTCATATAATATGTATGTTTTCAGATAAAATTTTTTTAAACCTCTTGAAAGTATTTTGAAATTCTGAGTACAGAAATTGGTGAAATTTGTTTATACTTTTTTGAAACTTTCTGAAAGCAATAATGATAATTATGGCAGGTAAGCAGAAGAGATGGTGGCATTAATCAATAGTATATCTTATTTGTACTTTGTACTATAAAAAAGTTAATTAGGAATTCTGTTAAATGGAATTTAGTGTAAACTAAAATCTAGGTTTTTATCGAGATATCAAAAACTTGGGATACTAACCAATAGGTGGCACTAATGAGAGTTCAGTGTATTTACAAATTTTTTCTTATTAAAGTAATGACCATATTTCTACCCATACATTTTGCAGAGAACTATTTATAATTTATATTCTGCTTCAACTATGTTTAGAAAAAATCTTTTGTTTGTAAGCAAAAAATCTTACTCAGAAAATCTTTTCAAATTTTACAGAGACTACTAGGAGCAAAATTTGATTTTTTTACAGAATAATCATCCATTTCAATAAATATTTAGACTTTGCAATGATTCCAGAATACATACAATGTAGAAAAACAAATACTCAGAGTGTAATAATATAAGGGGTGTTCAATAAATAACCAGCTGATGAGCACAGCTCTAAGCAGAAAATTTGCATGCAAATGTGCAGTGCACCAAAATAACACCCCCATATAAGGTGAACATCCATAGCCGCAATCATTTGTTAGAGTGATTTTGTTGGACAATGGAAGCCTCCAAAGTTGAACAACATGGAATAATCAGGTTTCTTGTTGTAGAAGGTTGCAGACCCATTGTAATTCATTGGTGAATGCATCAGGTGTATGGTCCATACACCCTAAGTCTTGCCCAGATGAAGGTGTAGCCCAAAAAATTTCGGGAAGGACTTTCAAGTGTGAAAGACAACCAATGACCAGGATGTCTGCAGCATGCAGTCACACCACAGAAGTGCAAATGGTAGAAGACTTGGTGCTAACGAACAGACGGTTAACAGTTCATGACATTGCATCTGCAGTAGACCTGAGTGTTGATATTGTGCATGGTGTTGTGCACAAAATGTTGCATTTCNATAGTAAGAGCTTTTTTTTTTTATTTTTGCTTGTAACACAAACTTTTTGGTGGGGGTCAATGTGAGGTTTCAAAAAGTTGTAGGGGATAGACGATCAAAAAAGTTTGGCGGCTCCTGCTATAAATAAACTACAGGTAAACAACACATGTCCAGTGAGAACATCATAAGCTGCCAGATAGGTTTTATAAATAGTAAAGTAAAATTCCTTGAAATGTAGCCAAAATTATTTTTAATGTAGCCCAAAAAGTAGTAAGTGGCCTAAATGTAGCATATTGAAGTAGTAAATTGAGATATTTGTAGGCCTAGAGCAATGGTTCCCAATTAGTGGTATGTGTACCCTGGGGGTATGCGAAATTACATAAAGGGGTACGTGCGGCAATCTAAAATCAGTCAATTTAAAATTTAAATGCATGAGATGAAGCAATCAAAAAAATAATGGGTGGACCATCAAAAATTCGGCAATTTATAACATGATGTCGAATGCACAAATTCATTTAATTATAACTAAAAATATTCTCGAAATTTCATCAAAAAAATGCATTTGTGACAATACCTAAATGAAAATCTTACACAAGAAACAAAAATGGTACAATTAATACAATTTGTGTTAATTGTACAATTATCATTATTATCATGTCAGCGAAGCAACAATAAAATATTTACTACCATTTTGCACAACATATCTCTGCGAGAGCGGATTTTCGACCATGACAAACATGAAAACTATACATTGTCACCGATTTCAACTCAAAGATGACTTGAGACTGAAGCCGACCAAAAAGCAACCAGATTTTACAAAGTTGTGCAAAGAAAATCGTGCACATTTGTCACATTAAAATTAAATA
>NW_019390512.1:0-3062 GCF_000671375.1 Centruroides sculpturatus
CGTTTTTATAATTATAAAATGTATTGCATATCTCTCATTCTCTTGCTTCTCTAGCCATATAAGAAAATTTATTTTATTAAACTGTTTCACATCAATATTCATTTTAATAAGTTAGTTCGAAAAATTTATGAAAAATATTTAAACAGGATAATAACTAAAAAGGCAATTTTCTGTAAATGCAAATTATAGAGTACTGTATATTAATTACTTATCGCATAAGAATGTAGGTCTATCAAAAGACGCAAAACATATATTTTTTATGATATTACGTTTGATGCATATACTTAATATTACATTATAATTAAGCCGCAAGAAAATGTTAATATTTTTTATATAATAAACATCTATATAGTTTTTCTCAATTTAAATTTTATCTAAAAAATATGTTAGCATTTTTTTCTTGCGGATAAGGCAATAAATGTAGCACAATTTTATGATATGTTTTAGTAACATTATAATTTTGGTTACATTGGAACAGTGTTTTTTAAAATGAATTAAAGATTCAAAACCAATCTAGTATATTCAGAAAACACTTGATCATTCAACATCCTTTATTCAATTATCTCTTACTTCTGTCAAGACGTGTTCGTCATGTTTCGGACGCTTATTTCTCCTCATCAGTTGACACTGTAAAGTGTTGTACTATACATTAAAACCATAACTCATCCCGACACTGGTATACAAGGAAGAAGTGTGACTGTAAGCATTTTATTTTACCAATAATTTATTGAATAAAATGGTTAACGTTGAATGGTCAAGTGTTTTCTGAATACACTGCATTGTAGGCCTATGTTTAAAAACTAACACTTATTTTTATCATTTAAAAAAATTATAATATATGTTTTATGTAATAAAGGTTTAATTGAAGACAATTGAAACAGTAAAAAAAATATATCAAAATAAATACAAAAGTATTTTTAGGACTTTTAACAGGAAGAATTTAAGAAAAATTTGAATGAAAAAAATACTGTAGTAGTATGGTGAAACACAATAAAATATTCATCTTTTTTAGATTCCACCCAACATTATATGACCATAATTAACTAGAAATCTTAACAAGAAGATAAAATGAATTATTTACTACATCCTGTTTCTTTGAAGGAGAATTACTCTTCCCAAAATTGAATGCAAGAATATTTATTAATTTATTTTATATTTTTATAGATATTTTCAATAGATTTGTCTGTATCAAAAGTTATTAATAACAATATTCTTTAATTGAATATGTTTTTATTAGTTAAATAAATAAATAAAACAGCTATCTTTCATGTTTCACGAATAAATGAATTTGATAATTTTGATTTCAAAATATTATTTTTAATTAACTTTTTCTGATTACGAATAATCTTTTAATTTTGAACATGTTTTAAAATACAAAACGTATAATCTACAATTGATACTTGTTACTTGTATATAAAAATTTTTAAATTTAAAATTAAACGAATTATAAATAAATATTAAATTTTGTAATCTTTTAACCCTACGCATACCAAATATAATAAATTTTATTAATATGAAAGCTTTCAGATAGACATTAAATAGTAACGCCTTAGCCAAAATGCAAATTTTAAACTACGACTACTTTTAAATTATTTAAATTATAAAATTAAAATAGAAAACGTAATAAAAAAAATTCGCCTTGGAAAAAATGTAAATGATTTCATTAGAACTAAAGGATGTTACGTCAATTTCGTTACTAACGTATGAAAATTATAAATATTTTAATATTTCATCCGTATTCGAATTATCTGTTGTGATATTCATTACATTATTAATTATTGTTGTTTAGATTAATTTACAGATTATAGTTTAGGAATATCTTCAAATTGAGCGTAATCAGCTGATAAAATCATAAAAATTATAACCAGCAATAGAAAGAATGAATTTCTATAATATTAATTTCTCTTAACGACTATATGATTGAAGACTTAATTAAAAATCTCGAGATTCTAGAAATAAAAAACGAGAAGGGAGAATTGAGTACTAGGATGTACTAGGTTCTTTATTTGACCTAAATTTTACTTGTTTTTATTACTTTCTCTTTTCAACGAACACCTTTAAAATTCTAACTTGAAATTTTTAAGTACAGTAATTCTTTTCTATACAGTAAAAGCACTAACTAGATTTCTTCTAATTATAGATATAATTTATAATTATCACGATAGACGACATTTTTTTCCAACATGACCTTGATTTTTCTAAAAGATTCAGTGACGTAAAGATGGTATTTAATATTCTAAAACTGTCATGGATTGTCTTTGTTTCTTAAATAATTGAGATATGTCGTAATATAGAATTTCCCCTGTTTTAGTCTTCCTCTTTCTTAATGAATTAAATGAACAATGAATGAAGTTTGAGCTAAATTAATTTTTTAACTAATAATATCTTACGAAACATTAATTGTTTATAGACCTATTTAAATGAAAGCAAATTTTAATGGATCTAAGATTTCAAATTTTATAAAATATTTTTATATATAAAAATTCATAAAAATTATTCATTTTTATAGAATGTTTTTTATCCAGTATTTTTTCATATTTATATATCAGTTTTAACACTATAAAGTATATCTAAGTTNTTGCCTATATATTATTTAATAAAACTTTTTGAATTTTCTCCAAGTATTTTGTAATAAAACCACATTAGGAGATTATCTTGTTAAAAATCACCGTTTTTTTGTTTTTTTTTAAATATTTTTCAGGACTTTTTAAATATTTTACGCATTTTCTTTCTTATTTTATCGTATTTGTTTTAATCATAAAAATTAAAATACAGTATAACACTTATTTAGCGCTTAAAACAATATCTGAACATTTCGGTATTATACCCAATTTATTCTCAATATATCTTACTTATATAAGTCGAAAAAATTATTTTATATTATCATTTTTAATAGATGAATTTTACGGGTATTCTTGACCTTGATATAGTTAATTATTATTCCACTTAACCTACTGCATTTACACGATAGCTAGACATATACAGAATTATAAAAGAACATAACACTATTGAACATTTTATTAACATCTTTTAGTTTAAAGTAAAATTTTAAAAAATTAAAA
>NW_019390513.1:0-3059 GCF_000671375.1 Centruroides sculpturatus
TAGTGAGGTTGAGACCAAAGTTTTAAACGCGAAAACATGTACATCAGACGTTTAGTGGAACTTTCCTGTAAGCCTAGAAGTTTGACAATAGCATTTGGAATGTTGGTGTTCTTGGAGTTCTTCTGTTGTCAGATCAGTTTTAGGTTCCATTATGAACTCTTCAATGTTCTTTATTTCTCAAATGTGATTTTCATTACTCTTCACACAGACAATTACTGTTCATCACAAAGACAAACAATAAAAACATTGGATTTAGTTGTTGTCTGCTGTATGAACACAGTCTAAGTCAAGTTTACATGGTTCTATTGTATTAAATTACAAAAGTAAAATTTCTATAATAAAATTATATGTACAGTAATTTTTGAATTTTTAAAATATGTTAAGCATAAATAAATAAAAACATTTTATTTTATTTTATTTTTGTTAATGTTTATCCCTTTAGTTCAGATCAATTGATGAAACAACTCAGGCAATGGCATTTGATGGTATTAATTTTAAAGGACAGAGTTTGAAAATTCGACGACCACATGATTATCAACCAATGCCTGGAATGTCAGAATCTCCAACTGTAACTGTTCCAGGTAAATCAAATTGCTTTACTTTTTTCGATAGATATAATAACCTAAATATTAATTATATTTATTGAGCTTGCTCTGCAAAATACTGTTTCTTTTTGTAATGTAATGATCTGTAAATTTTGAGGCATTTACAAAAATCAAAACTATTATAAAAATTTCAAACACAACTCTTAACTGAATTATGTAAGTAGGAATGCTAATAGTTTTAGATCAGCTTTTATTTATGTAACTATTTGTAAACTATTTCACATATTATAATGTAATATATTAACTTGAACATTTATATAAAAATTTATTTATGTTATCACCTTAATAAGTTGATATACAAGGTGATTCAAAAGTGCTTAGACAAACTTTAAAGGTAGGTCAGGAATACAAAAACAAATTATTTTTTACCTAGGAACATATAGCTGCAAACACCACCTTAATTCAGGTATCCCTTGCTTAACACAGGATTTGATTAATGAAGTGAAATTAATTGCGGCAATCTTTTTTATATGTGAAAGAAATTTTAATTAACACTGCTTTAACAGCTGTCTTTACTTAATGTAGATATGTTTTTCTCAGCAAAAAAAAAAGGTGTTGGTAAATTTTCTATTTTTATTTATTAAAATAAAAATATTTGTTGTTAACCAAAAATTTGTTTTAGTGGGTGATTGTTTGATCAAGAACCAAAGTACTTCTGTATTTGATTAACACTATTTTGATATATGTGATAGCATCAAATGATTAACTGTGTTAATCAAGGGATACCTGTGTTCTAATAAACATATTGTGTACTTTACATGTATTCCTTTCTGTGTGATTCTTTGTATACTTCTAGTAACTCTAGGTGGCATTTGCAGCTATATGTTCCTAGGTAAAAATGGTTTGCTTTTGTATTCCTGATGTACCTTTAAAGTTTGTCTAAGACTTTTTGAATCACCCTATATAAATTTTTAAAAATTATTTATAGAATAAATAAGTCTTATCAAATTTTTACTTAAAAAGAAAGTTGTCAATATCTAAACATCTACATATTATTTTTTATTAATAAAAGTATTCAGTACTGTATATTTTAAATATATGGATATATAAAATCAAATTAGTTTTTATATTGATTACTATATCTTTCATGTGATCTATGCATTTATTAAAGCTTTCACAAAATTGTTAGAATATACAGAAAATTTGATAAATTTAAACTGTCTAGATATGAAAATACACTTATTTTTATGCATAAACAATCATCATGGCCAATTATTAATCAATGAAAGAACTGCTAGATATTTCAGATTATATTGAGGCTACTAATTAATTGAAGCTCTCAGGGACCTATAGTGCTAACCCTTGTAATCACATTTCTGAGATAATTGAATTTGAATGTTTGAAAAAAAAATTGCTAAAATGAATAATCCCAAAATGATGAAATGATAGTCACATCTACAAGCAATGTTTGGAGAGCAAAAATATTAATACACAACTGTTCATATGATTTTAGGACTTTTTTGAATGTTAAAACTCTGTTACTTCAGAGACGTGATTCTGGGGGTTAGCCTATATGTTCCTCAGGGCTTCATTGTTTAAACAATATTTGTCTAACACAAGACTGTGTGTAACTATTTCTAATAATTAATTAATAGTTTCAATATAGCCTGAAGAATCCAGCAATTTAATAGAAATTTATTCTTAGTTTCCATTTATTCGGATGATAGTCTATGCTTAAATTACATTTTGTAAATTTCTTTTATTAGTAAACTATATTTTGAAGGTAGTTTTTATCTAAATGCAAATTGCTATTGCTCATCATGCAAATTTATAATTTATTTTTATGTTGTTAAAAAANTATAAAATAATAATAAAATAAATATATAATATCTATTTTGTTTATGTAATAGTAGAATAAATATATATTCTTATTTATTCTACTATTATATAAATTTCAGATTCATGTAATGTGACTTTAATTTCTGCCTCGATTACATCAGTTTATTCTAGAATTTATACATATGAATTGATAGTGATGGCATGAAGTCAAATTTCATTTATAAGATTTCTGGTGTAGTTCAGAGATTAGATAAAAATCAAGGAAAGTATATTTCTGTCTAATATTTCACATCCGTTATTCAGCATACTTTATTAATTTCGATTTCCAGTGTATGAAAATAACTATCTTTTTTTTTTCCTTTATTTTGCATCATCTGTACAAACCTGTATTCAATAGACAAGACCATAGAAAAGGTAAAAATCTTAATGTTTTAACGGAAAGATTGCCTTAAGTTCCTAATAATTGTAAGTTTTGAGGTTGGTTTTCAGTAAGTTTTTTTATATAATAGATTGAGGGTATCTTATGTCTCCTGAAATTTTAAACACATCATTTTTTAGAATGCAAAAATTATAGACCAAACAAAAATTTGACATTGTTGGTTATAATCATAAATATTTACTGAAATATTTTTTCAACTTGTCTAACGGCCATCTTTCACAAATATATCACAATAA
>NW_019390514.1:0-3064 GCF_000671375.1 Centruroides sculpturatus
GTCAATTATTTTCTATATTAGCAAGTATAAAAATGGTGAATCAGATTTAAAAGAAAGTAATCACTAACGATAAATTATTTGTGATATCATCACAATGCCAGTCTGCAATTTGTAATCTTTTTTTTTTTTTTTTTGCCAACTCCAGTGGAAGGTATTTTCTTAAACATCATAGGCCTGTTTATAATGCAATCCTCATGGTACTGTGCAGTGTGGGTGGGAATAAATCTGTTTTAAATTGTAGATTGTAATTAATTTGAATTTCTCTGCAAATTTGTTCCACAACAGATAGCTATATATTTTTATGTATGGCGGATGAGGGTCTCATGTACCAAAATGCATACCAGTAATAAAGTTGCATTCCGATAGAAGTGTCATTTTGATGTTACCAGTAGTAGTATAAGTCTGTTATCTCTACTATAATATTTGAGATATTAATTTCAACAAGTTTTGAGACAAGAAGCTCTTTTATAATTAATTTAAAATATATTCTCTTCACCTCAAATTAGTAGTGGCTTGCCCCTGTACATCATACCTTTCTTTTAACAATAGTCATGCCAGTCATCTATCTAACTCCTTTCAGGGGAAAATTTTTGAATTGAAATAACATAATACTTAAACATTCATTTATTTAACACCATTTTCAAAATTAAGGAAAGATGGACAGACGATAGTGGAAATTTATAGGTTCAACAAGGGGCTGGAAACAACTAATGTTTTGATTATATTTAATGACCTTTGTCAGGTTGATGATCCAAAAATCAAACATTTACAAATACTAATGAAAATAAAACAGAAGTAAGTTACTTTATGAATTGTAGTGTGGCTATGCCAGCCAAATCTGATTGTAACATTGTCTTAGAGATCTGTAAGACCATTATGAAATTTGCTTAGTTGAATGTCAAAAACGTATATTTGAACCTTTAGTGTTTGAATATTTGTTAGTACTGTATTTGTAAATGTGGTATTTATCACATCCAGTTTTATTTATTTATTCTTTTTTGTTAATGTTGAAATATATACTTGTAAAATTAATGATAAATATCACTTGAATTTTTGTTAGCCAAATTAATTGGTGTAAATTGTTAATACCATAATAAAATATGATTTGATAGAGGTTGATCACAACTAATCAATAGTAGGAAGAATGAATGAATTTCATATCATTAAGGTAACAAATCATTGAAATTTTTTTATTTGTAAACGACAAAAATTAATTTTTATCTTATACATTTTTAATTAATTAACAATCAAATAACCATTTATTTTCTTCCCAAAACAAACTGCACAGCAATTCCTTTTTTGGATTACTTTTATGTTTTTGATACCATTCTACAAGATGAATTCCTAATCAATTGAAAAGCAGAATTTACCCAATGATTTTTTAATTTAAAATTCAACTTAGTATACTTGTGATGTGTAAAATTTTAAAATTAAAAAAAAAACATTGTACAGATTCTACTTTGCAACTGATGATGGACTAAAGGTCCAAAATGTGTTTTGTAAAGTGGTATCGTAAAGCAATAGCAATTGTTTCATTGGATTACTTATGTGGTTCAAGGAAGATTTTAATTAAATAATGATCAATATATTGTTCATTGCTTTGCCTTAAGTTATCACAAAAATTTAATGTAACTAACTAGTTATTTAACTTTTAGGACTTATCACACCAGTGAATATCATAGAAAATTATTACAAAATATGATGTTATGNATCAATTGAAAAGCAGAATTTACCCAATGATTTTTTAATTTAAAATTCAACTTAGTATACTTGTGATGTGTAAAATTTTAAAATTAAAAAAAAAACATTGTACAGATTCTACTTTGCAACTGATGATGGACTAAAGGTCCAAAATGTGTTTTGTAAAGTGGTATCGTAAAGCAATAGCAATTGTTTCATTGGATTACTTATGTGGTTCAAGGAAGATTTTAATTAAATAATGATCAATATATTGTTCATTGCTTTGCCCTTAAGTTATCACAAAAATTTAATGTAACTAACTAGTTATTTAACTTTTAGGACTTATCACACCAGTGAATATCATAGAAAATTATTACAAAATATGATGTTATGCCCGAAATGCATTTTGGGTATATTGTATATATTTTAGATTCAATCATTGTAAAAATTTTTATTTTATTGTAAATTAAATAATTTTGTATCTAAATTTATTTTATATCATATTCACCGGTGTGCTAAGCCCAAAAATGTAAATAACTGGTTAAGTTATCACAAAAATTTAATGATATCAATACTCTAAAATAATTCATTATATTTAGAATGGGGGTGCAAACGTTTGCAACTTTGATTTGACTTTAAAACTGATGATAAAACCAAATGCTTATTTGTTTTCTTATGTATGCCAAATAAAAAATTATTAGACAAACATAATTTACAATTATCAATGATTATGTAAAAACAAAGATTTCAGTTATAAAACAATATAAAAATAACATTAGCATTTATTAGTTGTATTATATAGCACACAATCCATTATAAAATAATTACTGTTTAAAAAACTTAACACAATATTGAGTCTAGTAATAGTACCTGCAGAGTGGCATGAGATCACTGTGTGTATGACTGTGCCTTTTGAGATATTCTCTAATTGGACAAATTCAGCAGATATTTGGAGGTAGAGCCAATATATCAATACTATGACTATCTCAAAGACCACAATTAATAACATATTAGAATTCATTTTGGAACATTGCAAAAAAATTCTCTGTTCTATCTTAGAACGGTTGACAGGATTTTAAAGCATTCTCTAGTAACTATTTATGACTTAACCATCAACATGTTCAGAAGAAGAAAGGAAAAGTTTTAATTTGTATGGAGAATGGAGATAAGCATAAGATAACTTCTAACTAGCTTGAAAAGAGTTTTATAACCACTATACTTATATTATTTAATATTTTTATTACAACTATTGAAACAAACCAAATTTTTGGTATTAAAACCACAAAGATTTATACATTAATTTTAAACAAATATCAAAAATAAACACTTGCTCAATATTATAAGTTGCCGTTGATTGTAATGGTAAGGTCAAATATAAAAATTA
>NW_019390515.1:0-3061 GCF_000671375.1 Centruroides sculpturatus
TTGAGTCAAATTAGTCTAGAATCGATTAATTTTATGGAAAAAACCTTTCAAACAGCCGTAGTCCGTAAACTGCACACGTGCCGGGCTGTGATTGGCTCATATATTTAAGGATTCCTACAACGCGAAATTCTTATAAAGTGAAACGTATCTACCGCGTTATAGGGGGGGTTGACTATATTGCAGTGGCCAGCGTGAAGCTCATACTGTATATCTATTTTATAGCATGTGACTGGGTCCTTATAAAAGTTCCCAGTGTCTTCATAACAAATAACGATAATTGTATTAACAAATAAACCATTTTCTTTGGAAAACTGGGATCTTGCTACCGATTCGTTTATATCTACATATTAATTGAAAGAGTTTCAGTTTGTCCAACTTTGTTTGACTAAATGGTTGGATTAAAAATATGGTTCAGGTATGAAATTAAAGCTCTTATCCTGAAAATAATGCCGTTGAAAACAGATTTCAGAAAGGTGCAATGTTCGAGCGTGGCGAAGTTGAAAATGTACAGTACAGTACATTGTTAAGTCTACAAGACAAACATGTCGAGAGCTTAACTGTCGCCAGAGCAATTTTTTGAGTTTTGCAGTTTCATTATTGTAAATACTGAGGTCAATAAATGTACATTTTAGTTACTAACACCATTGTTTTTATCACTATTTTCTAGTGGCTGGATGGCTGAGCGTTCAAGGTGGCAGCCCACCGCTCTGGGGGACCCGGGTTCGAATCCTAATGGGTCGAAAAATCCCCAGGAATTTTTCGGGAGTGGTCCGTTCAGATATGTTGGGCCCCTCCCTCACCTCCTGGCAATCCCTTTGAGGGCCTGGCCAAACCCATAATGGACTTGCAAAAAGAGGCCCACTTAGTGCCCACACGGCAGAAAGAGTTTAAAAAATCAAAAACAAATCGCCTTCTTCTAAGTCAACCTGACCAATCTCTCGCCTCCTGAAAAGCCCGAGGAACACCTGTCATACGTAACTAGTTTTACGTTGTATGCAAGATTAGCGAATTTGTTTTTAGAGAAGATACCACAGGCCTACAGGTCTGAATGTACTAATGATACAGTACCGTAACAAGAATTTTTGGCTGTTAACCGTAAGTTACGCGATGGATATTTTGTTTAATTTTTCAACTGTAATACAATGCCTTTATCGACAATAAATTTTATATACATTATATTGTATTACAAGGATTTCATTGTGAATGTCGTAATTACGATTGTGTTTCCATAAATAATATTTTATATTTATTTTTATTGCTACAGTCATGTATATATTATTACTATCAATATAATCAATAGTTCTGGCTTAGTAAACACTAGTATTGTGTTGTATTCTAAAGACACATTGCAAGTTTTTCTATTAAATATCTTTATTAGTTGAGTCGACTCAACTAATAAAGGTATTTGATGGAAAATTTGCCATGTGTCTTTGGAATACAACACAATACTAGTGTTTACTAAGTCAGAATTATAGAACAGGACACGGTTTCAAAAAAAAAAACAAATCAAATAACCAATAGTATCAATCATAGATCCCGGAATTGGTATTACAAGCTTCGTTTTACTTGAATTCATATTGGATAAAAACAATAATGAAAAAGTGATTCGAATTGTTTTCAGATGTTTATTGTATTACATTCCTTTACTTACCACGACTTGAATACTTAAAACTCCTAAATATAACATCTTTAGATTGGCATGGAGAAACGTTATTTTATGTATCGGAATTAGCACAGGATATAAGTAAACCTTTTCTTACCGCAAATTGAATCTCAAATGGAAGCACTGTACTAAAGAATGACTACATGTCTCCTGCTAAAAATTAAAACCGTACGAAATTACCAGTGGCCAGGCAGTTCCATTCCCTGAACCTGGGAGTTCTGTCGTAAGTTCGCGCCTCGCCAGGATGGACTGACCATGTGGCGTTTTCCGGGTTTTCTCCACATCTGTAACGCCTGAATAGAAGCCAATTACCCTTAAAAACACCGCTGGAAGGCATTCTACCTAGGCAGATCGCCTAAGTGTTGCGTTGCCGTAACGTAACTTAACTAAACAAACAAACTACCCAATCACAACTGGTGTTACAGAATTTTTCAGATATCAAGCATATAAATAAAACCATTCCCGACTCAATCAGAAGCAAATCGTTAAAGAGTTTTATAATTTTTTATTCGTTTTCATCAATCACATGACTTAATGAAATTAATGTATTAAGTATTGTTGGAATTACTGTATTTGATTTTCTTACTCCAAAGAAACAAAGTATAACTCTATAACTATAAGTTGTAACTACCCTTCAAATTCGAACAATGAAGATAATTTTTCCTCAAACATCAGAGACACGACACAAGCTGATTAAAACAACTCTTCACCTATTAAATAGGCTAGAAATGCTGCAGCATTTCAGCTCACGATTGGTTAATACAAAATGATACCCTAGTCTCCTCATAGCGAAAAGGGCTTAAAAAATTCGGACCGCGGCTGTGACGATTCGGCTCAGATGGACACATATGAATGATTGATTGAATAACTTGAAAAATCAGTGTATTAAAGGCATATTGCTACAATTATGTCCCATTTACGGACATGCCAAACCCGCAATGTAAACGATAAGACTGTGTAAGTAATGAAAAACGGCGACTCGATCCGCATTATGGAAATATGGATTGGGTTCGAAGCCCGTTCGTCATATCTATTAATAGCAATCGGTAGCAATATAAGAAACAGGACTCGAACCAAGAACCTCAGGTATCATCCTTCTTAACAATTTCCTCCCTATTGTGGGCCTGGCCGAACTCATGATAAATGAATTCTAAAGACAATAAAAAGTAAATGAAATCTCGAGCATTTGGAGATTAAGCAGTGGCGTACCGTGGGTGTCAGCCGCCCTGGGCGGAGGAAAATTTCGGCACCCCCTTATTTAGGTATTCCAATTTAAAAGACAAGAATTCAGTTTTGTCACAGAACAAGCAATGAAAAATTCGGTGGTACTGCAGCGACCTGTTTAAAATAGTTCTATTGGATATTAGTGGTGTATATGAACGCGAATGAATCGTACAA
>NW_019390516.1:0-3043 GCF_000671375.1 Centruroides sculpturatus
GTTTACGCGGAAAAAAATAAGGTCCGATACTTTTTGAACAGACCTTGTAAATAAGAAGTTTTTTTTGGGTGCTATTTGTCACAACAAGTGGCTGATAACACATAATTTTTACCATTCATAATCAGCATTTTAATTAAACATTAATTACTCTCAGTAATTGTGGAAAAGTGGTTACAACAAATTTGAAATTGTTCATCATTCATCCATCTTTTAAGAAACTTTCATGATACAATTGCACGCCCACAACATGGTTTAATACATTACCTACATTAATAAAGCATTTCATATTAAAGTACCAGTAAATTGAAATACAAATCCTTGTTTTTCTTGAAAGCTTGTGGGATATGTTATTTTCCACTAAGTTTAAGATTGATTAATTATATATTTTTCAATTATTTTAAGTGACCTATTAACGTCAGAGTCGACACAGATAAAACTAGGATTTTCACTAATTATAGCTCTACTTATCCTGTTGCTTCTACTGATGTAGTCCTATCCTGTTATCCCTGCTAATTATTATCATTTCCTATTCTATTTTTTATTACAGCGTCAGCTCTTGCCTTGTTCCACGGGACCAAAGTTTGAGTCTGAGATTTATTTTGAGGGGAAACGTATAAAATGAGATATGCAGAGGCATTATGCATATACAGTATAAAAATGCTACTATTACCTATTGCAGTAACTTCTATTCTATATACATTTTAAGTATTAATAGTAGATCATGGGTGGTCTAGTATTTATAAAAGTAGAAGAAAATAATATAATGTAAAACAAGATACACAAGACTTATTTCTATTATGAACTAAATGATGAATTTAACTTCATCTGGCTCATGTTATATAACCACAGTGGTCAAACTGTGGCTTTTCGAGACCATTATTACTGTTTTTTAAATTCACTTTTATTAAAAATACCCAGATGGCCAAGGTAATTAGGTGATGTTTTTTGCTCCGAGGGTCCCAATTTCGATTCCGGTTGGCCCTGTAGCCAGAAATAAATGATTGAGGCTAGATTAATAAACAAGGGGCAAGCCGAAAAAGTTGTATAGGCTCAGTATTAGTAGGACTGTCTACACAAATGACTTCAACTTTATCATTTTAATTATCCTGCTTTTCAAAACTTGGGTGTGAGTGATTAATAGTAATCATCCATACTAAGCTGTTAAAAGCAGGTTTACATTATCTGATAATGCAGGGGACAAAGGTTGGACACAATAAAGAATTAAGAGTTAGACATGAATTGTCTAACTCTTAATTCTTTAGACAGTAGAATGAGATAGTAACACAAATGACAGGGAATCACTAGCAAAAATTCACATGTAAAGTAAGCAAGAGTAGCCTAACTTTGTGACGAAAGCAAAAGTATAATATATTATATATACTGTTGCATTAAGCTGGGCGCGATTATATTTTTTGGGGGACTTAGCCATAGACTCATAGCTATGGTACTGATTCTGGTCAGACAGACCATCAAAAACTTTTGTGGGTAATTTGTTCCAAATGTATTGAGCCTCATCTTGCATCATTCAGCCGTTCCTATTGTAGATTTCACTGAACATATGATGGGCTTGCAAAGAAAATCATCTTGCTGCCAATAGTGCAGAAAACATTTTAAAAAACTTGAATAAATTGAGATTAATTTGATAATTTTATCATTCTAAACTAGTATAAATTTTTATATCCTTAATTTAAAATTTATACTTATATTATTTTTGTCATTTCTCTTATACAAAGTTATAAATTTCTAATTTAAACAAATAATGATAATAATAATTTATTTCAGTTACTAGAATAATTGATTCAGTAAAAGTCATTGATTATATTTATTTACATCTTATTATTTTTACAGGGATTGTGTCTCACTCTCCTGCTCTTAGCCATCTTTAAGAAGGCTCTTCCCGCTCTGCCTATATCCATCACATTTGGTTTAATATTTTATTTCACTACTAGTTCTTTAGTTCAACCATTTGCCGACAGTTTAGCTAGCGAACAGGTATATATTTAATTAAGTTAAATTAAGTTGATCTACGCAAAATCTAAACCGACACAATTTTTTATTTAACGTAATTTTCGTTCGCCACATTGCCGTTAAATCTTAAGAACGTTCCCAACATTTCCAACTTGAACGGTCCGATATTATATTTTTAGTTTTCGATCCTTATAATATGTACAGTTTTATTATCGTTAAAGAGTGAATGAAACATATATGTATTTATTAAACAAATGTATATTTCTGTATTAGATTACTACTCAAACTCTGTGTTGTTTACATTTCAAATACTCCAATGTATGATATTATTGTAGAAATTCTTCGAAATTTCTTTATACTCGTATATATGAAAAAAAAAGAAAAAGATTTTCTATATTGATTCTTGTTAATAAAACGTACTTTTTTTATCTATACGTTTGCCTTGTTTTAGCTTTTCGCTTCGTTGATTCAAAATTCGACAAGACAAACATGCTACTTAAAAGAAATCATCGAGTGATATTTTGTGCATCAAAAAATGGCGTTTTTTTTATGATAAAATTTAAAAAATTTTATATCAGACCAATCCCGGTGTTTCTCATCCTGTTTCAAACCAAAAAAGGAAGCGGGTTTCCTTCCACCTTCACAATCGCACGTAGCTTATCAGATAGCAGTTAACAGAAGCGAGACGGTAGCTTTTAACGTAAGTACACGATAACGAGACGTAACAGCAAATCCAATTTTACTATAGTTAATGGCACATTTTTAATTTAAAAGTCTTAAACGGTCTCTTAGTTTTCGAGACGTATAATCGAGACAAATCTCCAAAGTTCATTTTCCGTTCGACTCCGGACTCCTTTAACCGTGGGATTGTTTAGGACTTTTAAATTAACAAGGGAGTCAAAAGGAATAATTCAGTTTCTATATAATTAATGGCATGTCTAATCAGGCTAATGTTTAATATAATTTTAATAGAAACTGAATTAAAAAGTATATATTATTGTACCAAACATTATTATTATTATTATTATTTTTATGTTGGAATTTTCCCTAAATATATTCTAAATACTTTTAGAAT